>NW_020954590.1:15800414-15809378 GCF_900497805.2 Vombatus ursinus | reverse complement strand
CTATCTATCTATCTATCTATCTATCTATCTATCTATCTATCTATCTACCTGTCTGTCTATTTATCTATCTTTGATTCTATAAACTCCTAAAGGGAACTAATAGTAATAACTTGGACTGAGATAGGTGAGGTAGACTAGTAAGAAGCATCATAATCCAAAAGTGAAGACCTAAAAGAAGGATGTGGGGACGAATCAGGTAGTAAGAAAAGGAAATGATTGGAAGGACTGTTTAATTCATTAATTTAATTCATTTAATTCATTAATTCAGCTAAATAATTGATCAAAGTCTACATATAAGAGTTACTTCAAATGAATATAGTTCTTACCTTGAGATTCCCTTACATTCAAGGGTTCTTAACTTGGAGTCCATGGATAGATTTCAGAGGGTCTATGAACTTGGATGGGAAATTATAACTTTATTTTCACTAACCTCCATGTGAAATTTAGCATTTCCTTCAATTGTTTAAAAACATTATTCTGAGAAGGGATACACAAGCTTCACTAGGATGTGTAAGGATCCATGATACTAAAAAGCTTAAGAAATGAAGGAATTGGGGAGGGTGGAGAAGAGGAGGGGGAAAAATTTAGAACTCAAAATCTTATAAAAGTAAATATTGAAAACTAAAAATTTTATGTAAATAAATGAAGGAAGGAAACAAGTATTTATTAAGCACTTATTAAGTGCCAGGCACTATGCTAAGCACTTTACAAATATCTCATTTGATTTTCACCATAACCCTGTGAAGTAGGTGTTATGTGGTGTAGTAGAGGCTGGGGAGCAGGCTCGGAAAATAACAACTGATTCCATTTATATAGCATGTCCCAAATGTCTTAAGGCAGTTTTAAACTACTAAAACTTAAAATTCCCCTAAGACTTTTGGGACATTTTATGGGGTGCTAAACAAAGCAAAGCTTTGGAACATTCTACATGGTGCTTAACAAAGCAAAGCTTTGGGACACTCTATATGGTGCTTAACAAAAATGAAAAAAAAAGTACTTTCTTAAAACCAACCCTATTAGGCAAGTAATACAAGTATTTTTATTTCCACTTGATAGGTCAGATAACTGAAGCTCATAGAAATTAATTGCCTTTCTCATAGTTGCATGGATAGTAAGTAGAGATCTACAGCTTCTGTCTCCAAGTCCAGTACTTTACCTATGAAAGAATGAATATATAAAAACTATTTTTCAAGCATTTTCTATATGTCAAACTCTATATTAAGAAATGTTGGTGTTCAGTCATTTCAGCTGTGTCCAAATCTTTGTGACCTCATTAGGGGTTTTCTTGGCAAAGATACTGAATAGTTTGCCATTTCTTTCTCCAGCTCATTTTACACATGAGGAAACTAAGGCAAACAAGGTTCTATGACATATTCAGGGTCACATAACTAGTAAGTGTCTGAGGTCAGCTTTGAACTCGGGTCTTCTGGTGAGGCACTATCCAATGTACTGCCTAGCTGCCCATATTAAGAAATAGGAATACAAATAAAAAAGCATAGATTACCTGCCCTCAAGGAATTTAGATTCTATTATAGGGAGTCAACACATGTAAAAGAATGGTTGCCAAACCTGAAGGGTGTCTTTGAAAGGAGGTGTAAGCAAGTCCCATCTCTTTGACTTATTGGATGGCATTACAAGGAGGTGGTGGCAGTAGTAATGGGCTGGCTATACGTGTGAGAACCTCAGATCTCTTTTGAATTTTCTGGTGGGGCTGCCTCCTTGCCCCCTTTCCCCACCCCCAGCTGCTGCTCAGCAGGCCATAGCACAGGTCCCTTCCCTTAATCCCTCAAACTTAGGTAACAGTGATTGTCACCATTCACAGTACTCCAGGGATCTTTCTGGCAATATCTAAGGGTGTGGTTTTTGAAAGAGAAATCTCCTTTTTAAAAAATATTTAGGTGGTGACAACAAAGACAGACAGACCCTGATATCCAGGCAATGATGCCATATCCTGTTTTGTCACACCCTGACATACTGAGACAAACAGATTAAAATTTGCTACAGATTTCCCAGTAAGTCTATGGTTGTATCTATGAGATAGTGGACAAATCATTTGGCACAGAAAAGTGGTTGTCCTGGAGCCACCTCAGTGAGGAGAGTGCTAGGAGGGATGTTTCCAGGTCTCAAGTCCCATGCCTTACCTCCACCCTCTTGCTGCCTTTACTCCCAGTAAAGATGAGCTGCAGTGAATTGATTCTCTTGAATTTCAATATCTGGTCTGATTTGATTGTAGTTTTGTTTTATGGTGTTATTAGGATCAGAACTGAACATCACAGCCATATAGATCACTGTGTGATGTTTGTAAATGTATATAGCTCTTGTCATCTTGAACTTATTTTAAACAGAGCTTTAGATATCAAGTATCATCACACAAACAGGACACTAGAAAAGAATTTGTATTTGGAAGATGTCTCAATCTCATTCCATTATTAAACAATAATAAAACAAACTTTCCCCTGAAAAGTACAGAAAAACAACTGGTTTAATAATGCCAAATTAAAATTATAGAATGTTTCCTCCAGAAAGGCCCTAGAAGACTTAACCCTCTCATTTAGGAGATGAGGAAACCTGAACATCAGAAAGAAAGTAATTTTCCCATAGTCTCATCTTTCATTTCCATTTCCTTGCCTCTACTCACATGAACACTGCCCTAGTTCAGGCCCTTATCACTTATTTAGGGAGTATCCTAATTACCTCATAACTGGTCTTTCAGCTTCTAAGCTCTCCCTTCCTCCAATCTATCCTCCACAAATAGAAAAAAAATCATCTTTTGAAGGCACAGGCTGACCATGTTACCCCTCAAAAACTTTCAGTGACTCTCTATGGCCTTTAGGATAAAAATGAACTTTTTAATCTGCTACTTAAGGCTTGCCATAATTTTCCTACATCTGCCTTTCAAATTGAGCCCCTTCATGCACTCTATATTTCATCCAAACTGGACTACTAGTTGTTTCCCGAACATGACCTGCCATCTCTAACCTCTGTTCCACATTTGGAACACAATCCTTCCTCACCTCTGCCTTTAGAATATTTCTCTGCCTTCAATGGCCAACTTCTTTCATGCGGCCTGCCTTGATGTCCCAGACAAAGCTTATACTATCTACTTCATAGGGTTGTAATAATGAAATTATTTTGTAAATTTTAAAGCACTACATGTATATATATTTACATATATATATGAGCTATTTTTATTTAAAATTATTTTGTCTGAGTGGAATTTTATAATAAACACAGGTAAAAGTCATATGGCTAGTCTATAAAGTATGGTGATAAAACAAAGGTGAATTCCAATCTTTCTGTGGTGAATTAGCAAATAGAAAGGAGTACACTGAATCCAGTAGGAGAAGGTGGGGGGAATTTTGCATATTCTAGTCTCATTTCATATACATCAAGTATATGTATATATGTGAGTGTAAAGAAACACACATACATATATGTGAAGGATTCCTCCCCCAATAGAATGCCATCTCCTTGAGGGCAAGGCTAGTTTTTATTTAAGTCTTTATATTCCCAGCATATAATAGGGCTTAATAAATACTTGGTATTTTGTGTGTGTTTTAGACAAATTTTTATAGTAGATGTTATTGTGATATTTGAGCTAGAGTAGAATGGGCATTTTCTCTTGCATCATTGACTGTTTCTAGAATGAGACATGGAAAGACAACTACTGTTTGTTGATGGCTATGAAGGGCTCCAATTACCCCTTAGTTAGGCTTTCATCTTCTTTTGTTGAATACAAACAGCATCCAGTAAGATATTTTCATTGTACTGAATGACTCCAACATGGTAAGGGAAAACAGAAGGTATTTGCTATATAAGAATATTGGTTTGGAAAATTTGTAAACAACTGCATAAAAGCACTCTTGTTGGAATCCATACTTACTTTTGAGGAGCCTTACACAGTATTTGTTGTCAAGGGGTTTGCCTATTTTTATAAAAAGGGAAGTAGGCAATTATTCTGCCACATTATCCACACATTCTCAATGGAGTTCTGCCTTTCATCAGAAATTATAATACTTTTAAGCATGATTTCTTTATAACTTCAACCAGGTTTGCAATCACATTTTTCCAGTGGGTTGAAATGAGACCAAATGACCTTACAAGTATGAATGGAAAAGATATTTCTCCCACGGCATATTTCTTTCATTGCTCTGGAAATCATAATACCTCCTTTTCAAAAACTGACTGGGAAAAGAAGTGTAAGATCTACCAGAAGTTTTAAAAATAATATTAAAAAAATTAAACCCATTCTTGGAGCTAATATTTCAGAATGGGCATTTCCTCTTGCATCATTAAGATGACTACTTCTCTCTATAGAAGAATTGAAAATGAGAAATTGGTAAGGGTTAAATTGTCACAAAATAGATTTGTAGTTCAATAATCGTTATTTTTAATTAAATTTGAAAGTGAATGAGCAGGTCTTCTTAAAATATATATTAGACATATACTCATTTAACTTGCTGAACTACTGAAGATGTTACTGTTCACTTTTCTCTTGGGAAAACCCTAGTGTCTGTAAGAGTACTTAAACTTTTTATTGGAATATAGATCTCAATAAAATTATGTTTCCTTAAATAGTGAGAAAATATGACCTAATTTTAGATCATTTTTCATCTGTGACACTTTTAAGCATACAAGTACTATACACTGTAGAGGATGGTTTTCCATAACAAAGCTATAGCCACATTTGGCAGACAGTCCATTGTAACAGGGCTTTGTTTGTCTAGTTACAACAAATTATTTATAAAGCCTATAAATCTGAGTAATAAATGTTTTCTCTGGTCCTCGTCCAATAATATTTATTGAGTGTGACAAAACACCTCAACTGTGTACTCTGCAGTACCAGAAGGGAGCTTAGATGGGCTGCCTTGGGAGGTAGTAGGTGACCTTGTCACTGGAGGTCTTGGAGGGATTATGTAATCATGGCAGGTGGAACATAGGAGAGATTTCTGCTTGTGCATGGGCTGGACTAGATGACCTTTGATGTCCCATTCAGTTCTGAGATTCTATGATTCTGTGAAAAGATGATCGGAGCACTTCACAGTTCTTTTATTATGTCCTCAAGTAATTCCCATAAGAAAAATCCACCTAGCAAAATCAAACTAGTCAGGAAAGCAAGGAACCCTCCCCACTCTCAATAATATAAAAAGATCTGGTAGCTTAGAAGACAAAGGAGGGTTAAGGTTTTCCGGAAAGGGGGATTTCTGATCATTTCCTATTTCCCTTTTGTTATAAGGATAATCTTAAGGTCCTGCAGAATAGAAAGGTGACTTCTGGCAATGCTTTTGCTTTGTTAATAATGATAATATTAACAATAGCTAGCATTTATCAGAGCACTTGAAGATTTGCAAAGTGTATCTATGCCCTCACCTTTGAGATTTATTGTTTATGTCTTTCCATAAATCCTCCTTAGAAGATCCTAGCTGTCTTTATTATTTAGCAAAATCTCACTACAAAGAAACAATGTACAAGTCCTATGGAGTTTATGATGAGATTAGGTCTGCATTAGAAGGTACATGTGAAATGAATAAAATAGCCTGAAATGTATTGCTGGCACTTTTCCTGATGTTCCAGGCCCATCTCAGGAGTCTCAATTTTTTTTAGCTCCTTAAGGATGAGATTCATCACCTTTTTCTTCAGTTCAATTGTCAAGAGAAACTAAAAGACACCAGGATGTCCAGTGTGACTGGCATTTGAGTGACATCCTGCTATGCAATTTCACATCTAATCAAGTAAGATGGTAGTTCTCACTGGCCTATTGTATCTGAATCTGTTTTTGGATGAGCTCCAACTGGCTTAAATTCAACTCTGGAAAATTGTGTTCAGAAGATGGAAAAAATTTGAGTCAGAGTACAAGAGGATAAGATAGTACAGGAGTGTCTTCCCACAATGTCAAAATAATATCTATTGTAGGAATTGATTTGCTGTTGATTAGTTCACCAAGTTTTCTCAATTGCTGAAAGGTAATTTTCCACTTTCAACTGGCTGCATGCCAGAATGGATTGTGGATAGGAGGGGATCAGAAGGCTGGACAGAGGTATTTCCACCAAGGGATCTAATCAGCCTGATCTCCTAAATTAGACAAAGCTGGACTCTGTGTTGACTTCATGCCCTGTAATTGCTTTGAAGCCTCCTGGTGCCCTCATGTCTGAAGTTTTTGTTCCTCTAAGGAAGACTGGCCTTAGAAGAGAGCATGGAGTTGTCAAAATGGCTTGCTGTGAGGTGCGGCAAAGGAATAGTAACTGAGAGGTAATATGGTGTAGTGAATAGAACATGGAACTTGGAGTCAAGAAGACCTGGATTCAAATCCTACCTCATATACTTGGTGCCTGTGTGACCCAATTTCATTCAAGTCAACAAAAATTTTATTAAGTACCTACTGCAAACAAAATACTATACAATGTGCTGATACAAAGATTAAAAAAAAAAAAAGATAATGCCTGCCCTTAAGGAACTCAAAGTCTAGTAGGGGGAATGTGATGTGTACATGACTAGTACGATAAAAGGTAGGATGTGGTGAAGAGAAAAGAGATCTGAAAAAAATGATCTAAGAAAACTAGATGAAGAAGATAATACTAGCAGACACAGGGAAATTAGAGAAAAGTTTATGGAATGGCACCCAAATTGACTTTTGAAGAATGAGAGGGATTTTGCCAGGCAAAGATGGGGAAGGAGTATCTTTCAGGCATGAGGAAAAACCTCTGCAAAATCATGAAGGGTAGGAGGTTCCAGGTTGAGTGTGGGAAAGTTCTATTAGTCCAATTGCCTGGAATGCTGAGTTCCTAGAGGAGAACGGTGAATTGAGGCTAGGAAAGTAGTTTGGAGGCAGATTATGGAGGTATGGAGGGCCTTAAATGACAAGTCTGTATTTTGTGCAACAGGCAAAAAGGAGTCATTGAAGTTTTTCTCTAATATAAAAAATCAAAATTTCTTGGTTTTTTACACATTTAACTTTTGGAGGCAGTCTTACTTCTTGGGAAGTGTATGGGAACAGAGGCTGAAACACATAGGTTTCAATTCCTACTCTGTTATTTCCTTGCCTATGTGATCTTGAGCAAGTTCCTTCTGTGAGCCAAAGTTTTGTCACCTCTAAAATGGGTGCAATAATTGCCCAAGGAGGATCAAAAACATTACGAGAACAAAATGTTATAATATAAGCTATAGGACTTTGGAAAAGCTGAGGCACTATCCAAATATAAAGCTTTTATTATCATCAGCAACAAAAGTAGTAGTAGTCATACAATTATTTTGGAATAGACCTCTTAAATTCTAAAATATTTTTGGGAAACATGCCTGTTCCAAAAAAAGGAACAGTCCTAGATCTGGAGTCAAGAAACATGGATTCAAATCCATAAACAATTCCCTTATCCTTTTGAAGGCTGCTTCCTCCTCTGTAAAATGGGTTTAATGAAATGAGCATATCTTCAGTGCTTCCCTCATTGGGAGGGTCCAATGAGATAATGGATGTAGTAGATTCCTTTGTAAAACTCAAAGCACCATATAAATACCACCTATCATTATTTGTGTTATCCTGGCCTGAGTCATTAGACCATCTAGCAGCTTTAACATAAAACAAGTCATTGTTGAGAGAGTGCTAAATAATAGTATCAAGGGAGACAGAGAGATTTACGTCACACAACTGAAGTCTTCCAATACCCCATTTCAGTCTCTCTTGAGAAGCAGGCTGAATTGTCAAATCTGAGAATCTGAGAACTTTTCCAAATTTTCCAGGTTAGAGTTTCTTAAGTCAGGTCCAAGATGAAAACTGCAGTGAAGACTTAACAGGTATGAGTAATACTGTATATGTCAGGTTGCTGTTCTTGATTAATTTTGAGATTGAACATAGATAGTCCCCTGGAAGTAGAATTGACAAGGCTTGACAAATGAATGACTATGGGGGTAGGGTGAGAGTGAGGGGTTGGAATGTGAACCTATATGACTGGAAGGATGGTTGGATCTTCTAGGAAACTGAGGAGGAGAGGTGGGTATAGTGGGAAGGGTAATGAGTTCTGTTTTGGGCATGTTGAGTATGAGATGTCCATGAATCATCAAGCAGGAATTTGGAGATGTAGGAATAGAGCTCAGAAGATGGACTTAATCCATTGTCTGTAATAAATTTTAAGTCAGCCATTATTTTTGTCTTTTAATTTACCAGTCAACTTTTTCCCACTAGCAATGACACAAATATGGTAAACAATGAAATCAGTATTTTTTTTTTCCTATTTAGACAGTGTAAATTGTTACTTACCTGAGGCAAGTAAGGCTGCTATTTCCAAGGTGGTCTATTTATAAGATTTAATTAATGTATTTATTTTATATTTGTAGAGTTTTGCATACTTCTCTGAATCCATGTTGGGGTTTGTTTATAAATTTAAATATCCAGCAAAGCATAAAGTGAAGCTTCCTTGAAGGTAAAGACTGCTCCCTTCTTCTTTGTATCCCCAGCACTTTGCACAATGCTGGCACATAGCAGGCTCTTAATAAATGCTGGTTGACTAAAAACAAATACTTCTACTGACGATCATGGTAAATTTGGTGATCGGAGTGGGCTTCATCTTAGATTGTTGCCTTTGTGTGAATGATCCAATGATGTGGAATTTAAGAGCAGAAAAAAAATGTTGTGTATAGTGACAGCATTGCTTCTTTACCCAAGTTGGATTTAATATTTGATCACGTTTTGGAAGTCAATGTATATTTGATTCTATGGGGAGGAGCCAATAACTTTAAATTAGTTCAGAGAATATCTGGTATCTGATAGCAACAATACTTTCATCACCTTAATTCCTCTCTTTCCTCACCCTTGCTTTTTATGTAGAAAGTAGTGTTGATGGAAGGAAATATTAGAATGGCCAGTGAGAAAACTGTTAATTGTTGCATTTAGGCAAAGACTACAGAATACAGCCACTTCTCATCACAACACACACACACACACACACACACACACACACACACACACACACACAC
>NW_020954590.1:15694877-15800404 GCF_900497805.2 Vombatus ursinus | reverse complement strand
CACACACACACACACACACACACACACACACACACACACACACACACCAGGCTGTCTAGAAAAAGACTATCTGGTCTTCCTGGTTATCTTTATGGCCACTGAAGATATTTTGGGGGAGGGGAAAGAGAAGGGAGGAAACATTTCAACTGTATATGGTGGATTAATATGGAACCAAACTTAGTGAGGCAGAGGATTGTTAATCTGGTCCCTTGTCATTCCTACCCCTCAGGCCAGTCAAGTTCTGACCCAGCCTAGGAATGTGAGCCCCAGATTTTTCCCTGTCCAGACTGATGGCTTCCTGATAGACCTAATGCTCCAAGCCCCAGAAGATTGTTCTTGTGGTAAAACCAGTTTTTCTTTGCAGTACTGAATTCAAAAGACCTAACTTCTACATAAAGCACTTGAGTGGAAAACATGAATTAATGATATCAAATATACAACAACCAGCAAGACAACATTTAATATTGGCATAAATGCTCACAGGGAAATGCAACAATTTATAACAGGAAAATTTTTTTAGCCAATCTCTCCAAGAATGGCCATGATAAAAAGAAAAACAGGATGCTTGGATTGAATACATACATATATACATAATACATGTATGTAAGTGTTACATGTATTATGTATATGTGTGCATATATGTGTGAATATATATCTATTAAAGTAATGTTACCATAAAAAGGGGATGTCTATCCAGCATCATCTAAGATACAGTAGTGGTTTTTTTCACATTAATTTTTTTTCCCCAGGAAGGATATCTTTGCCCTGATAAATATGTAAGAATGTATGAATGTGCTATAAATAAGGCACTCAGAAAACTTCTGCCTGGTAATGGAAGTACTAGATATGTAGCTGTCAATAAAAACAGGCAAAGAGTATCCAATCCAATCCAACAAGTATTTATGAAGTACCTACTCTGTACAAGGCTTCCGACACAAAGTCAAAACAAAAACAGTCCTTGCCCTCAAGGAGCTTGATTCGACTCACAAGACAGTAAGTTTTATTTTATTAAACAGTACTAACAACCAAACACACTAGAATTATCAGGACTAATAAAAATATTAGGGATGATTCTTCATGTCAAGAATCTCTATTTGAGCTGGGACAGCATGTGGCTCTTTCCATAGCATGCTGGTAACTACCTCTGATGCAGAAGCTAATTAAAATATAATACACATTTATTAAATGCTTTTTATGTGTAAATTGCTAGAGTCTGTGTTTGACCAGACTAAACAGGGACGGATTCACAAAAAGGCACATATTGTTGGAGCAGAAAGGCTAGTGACCACAGCAAGAGGACATCATGACAGATTTTAAAAAATGCCTCCTTTCATCTAGTATTTGATGACATCTCTTAATGCTCAGGTTAGCAATGAATTTGAGAGATTGGATACCAACCATGCTACCATTCCATTTTTTTTCTTTTCCTACTTCTATTCCCTTCTTCCTTCTCTTAGGGAACCATACTTTTTGACTCCAAGAAGGCTATTGCACCAGTGAGACAGGATCAAGAGACTAAATCAGTAGGGGGCAGAATTCTGAGAAATATGAATTTAGACTATCAGAACAGGAAGCCGGTATGTGCCAACTACACCATCAAGTTTACAGTGAGATAAGAATATTGACCTTCTTGGATACTAAATAAAAGGAACTGGTTTTATACCTGGCAATGAAAGAAGATAGTTGGGTTATCTTCCACTTACTTTTTTTCTTACTTTGCTATGGTATTGATATATAATACTTTTTCATATTGGTTCTTGCTTTAACATATAACACTTATCTCAGGAAATGCAGATTCAATCTCAGTTCATTGGATTCTAAATGAAAAATGGATTATAACCATTTAACATTCATGCTTGACTACATTATAGAAGGAAAGCAATGCAGACTAATATTTCTTATGCAGGAATCAGGGGACATACTTCAAAAAAATCAGTTGGATAAAGTAAGAACCAAAGGCTTCATTTAAAATTTAAAATAATCCTCAGTTTCTCTAGAAATATTAAAAAGTTACCAAACTTCTTCCCTTTCAATGTATTTCCACAGTTTTCCTATTTGCCAATTAATTTCTAATAGGACTGTCAAAAATGAAGCATCCTCTCAAGAAACAAGGAAGGAGGGGTTAGAGATAGATTCAATAGATTGAAGCTATTTTGTAAATTAAATGGCATATTTTTGAAAAAATATGAAATGTTTTCTAATCAGCTGGGTTTTTGTTTTTGTCTTTTTTTTTTTCTAGCAAAATATCTGGTCCATGTTCATGGCTGACCGAAAGTCATGCATTACTGAAAACTGTCTATTCCAACTACCTCATCATGTGACTGTTGGCATCAAAAATGATTATGTAGGTAAAAAAAACTTTTAAAAATATAAAGGACATTCAACAATTTTTCTGTTCTGTTACAGTTATTTATTCTTCATAAGAAAATTGGTGGGGCAAAAGATGACCTCCAACCACAAATCAACATGATTTGATTATGTGTCAGAGATGAACAAGACAGAAAACACTAAGACTAAGTTAGTATGAAGAATATGATTCAAGGTTGCCTGTCCATTCCTTTCAGTGCCTTTCCTGAAGGCAGGTTAGTATCCACACTGCCATACCAACTATATATGTTGGCCACCACACAGTTCATTATTTATTTCTAGAATAAAATACAAACATCTAGCTTACCAGTTAAATTCCTTAGGTTTCAGCCTCTCTTTTGTTCACTTATAGTAAATTCATTCAACATTTGGGCTAAACTGATTGTTTCTACAACTTGACATTTGAGCTACTGAATTTTGCTTTTTACAGAATATCCCCAATATTTCATCATGACATTTACCACTTAGAATATACTCTCCTTTCTCACTTGTACCACTTAGAATGCCTAACTGCATTCAGGGCTTAGCTCATTTGCCAGTTCCTATAGGAAGTCTTTTTTTATTCCCCTAGTTATTAGTGCTTTCTTCTATCTCCTCAAATTTCCACAGACAATACAATTATTTACATTATATCTTTCCAGGTGAATTCCAGGTCCTTGAAGGTAGGTCCTCTTTTTCATTTTGTTGTATCCTCAGAGCCCATGTAGTAGACACTAAATTAAAGCCTGTTGAATTAGATTAGCTTGGCTGACTAATTCTAAAATTTTATTTCTTGGTGATGCTGTCATTGTAGTTACAGAACATTTAAAGAGCTCCTTAAAATGGGAAAAAATAAAGCCAGGAAGTAGAGGAACCTCCATTTATTTACTAAGCATAGATATAGCATAATTGGGAAAAAAACTTTCAAGACTGAAAAGAAACATTCTGTATGTGATCCTATTTATCTATACCATATATCCATTATAGAACTCTATTAATCTATTACATCTAGAATGGAACAGACCATCTTTCTCTTTCTTGAATCAAGCTGTTGAGAAGATGGAAATAGGGAATCTGGGTCTTCTTTCCTCTGGAACTCACCTCTCATTAGTTGAAAGTTAAAAGCTCAGGTTTTGAGAGTTTCATGATGAAGTATGAAACACAGTGGTTTAATATGACCTTCTGTTCCAAAGAAGATTGATTATTGACAGGTGAAGGGGTGGCTTTAAATAGACATTGGTTCTATTAACAGGACATATTACAGAATAGTGGTTTGGGCAGCTTAGTCATAGTAATGAAATAAAATTGAAGATAATTTTAAAAAATCTGACAATATTATACATAGGTGCACAATACTAAATCAAGTGATCAATCAAAATTTTCAATGTAATTAATTCATACTTGCTAGAACTCTATTATAGCTATTATCCTACAGAATCCTTTCAATCTTACTTGAAAGTACAGCAGATATGACCCATGAGCTATAACAAAAATCACGAACTTGGCCTCTATTCAAGTGGTAACATACTGAAGCTGATGAATCTTAATTTTATAGTTCGGTAGAATAAAAAGCTGGAATTGTACAATGAAAATAAAAACTGTCCAAGAAAAAAAAGATTAACTATTAAGTGGTTACAATAGGAATATTTCCTATTGCTTTCTAATTCAGAAATGAAATAATTATTTCCCAAATAATTAAATTCATTTACCTAAGTGCATACCATGTACATGCAAAGTCCTGTGCTAAACTAGGTGCTACAAATGATGAAAAACAGTCCCTTGCTTATGTTCTACTGGAAGCATATAGGAGTGTTTTGGTTTCCCTATTAACTCTCATTATTCCCTCAGGAGCTCAAATCACATTTTATTCATCTCTGGCATTATATTATATAAAGGAGCAAGTAGTCTAAACTCCATTTTACAGAAGAAAAAAATTAAAGAGTCAAATAATGCAGTCCAGGGTCACAATTCATGACAGCGTCAGGGGGTAAGACATAACTACTCAAGATCATATGGCAAGAAGCCCCAAATAATGCTGTTTACATTTGTATGAAAGAGATATATACACCCAGAGAATTACACTCAGTCTACAGTTTCCCCAGCCAAACTCTAAATTAAAGTCATAAAATCCTGCTACAAAATCTCAGGCAGCATGGCACCGTGGAAACAATCCTCAGTTTAGAGTCAGAGTTTGAAACTTGGCTATTCCACTGAGTACTTCACCTCAATCACTTCACTTCTATGGGACACAGGTTTCTTGTCTATAAAATGAGATGAGCTCTAAGATTCCTTCTAGTTCTAATTTAGCTTCCAGTTGTCCATTTATAGCATTATTTCCAGTAAACTGCCTTAGTGTTTTGCTGAATATCTTTTTTTCCCCCTTTTCTGTAACCAATTAATAACTTTAGGTTGGGGTAAGCCTATGTTTGGGGTTTTTGTTTTTGTTTTTGTTTTGTTTTTGAGGAGTAGGGGATGTAGACTATGATTTCATAAGTGTAGGGAAACCAACAAGGTAGGTAGGCCTGCAGTCATTTTGCAACTTACAGTCTTATAGAACTGTCTAGGGTGCTGAGCTAGTAGGTTTCAGAGAAGACACTTGAACCCAAGTCTGATTCTGAGGCCAGCTATGATTCTCCTATGCCATGCTGCCTCTCATGCTTATATATTATAAATCACTTATTATTATTGTTTATATTGCATCTTTCTACCAAAAGGCTCATGACAACCACTTTGAACCTTTTCAATCTTGTCTCATACAAGTCCCCTTGATATGTTTTGCACTTCAGCCAAGACTACTCAGTCTCTCCCCAACCTCTTCAGAATTGTTCACCTCTATGCATTTTCATATTCTATTCCCTTAGCCTAGAGTGCTTTCCATCTCTCCTTAACCAGTTGATATTCTAAAACATTCTTTAAAATTATAAAACATCCTTTTAAAGTCCCACTTTAACATCACTGGCTCTGAGATCTTCCTTGATCCCCTAATATCTAATGATCTTATCCCCCTCAGACTCAACATAGCATTTAGTCTATAACTTCCTCATGGTTTTGTTGTTTAGTTGTTTAGTCATATCTAACTCTTTGAGACCCCATGGACCATAGCACGCCAATACAATACCATCCATATGGTTTTCTTGGCAAGGACACTAGAGTGGTTTGCCATTTTCTTCTCTGGTGGATTAAGACAAACAGAGGTTAAGTGACTTGCCCAGGGTCACAGCAGTAAGTTTCTGATGCAGGATTTGACTCAGGTCTTCCTGATGCTAGGCCCAGCTCTATCCACTGCACCGCCTAGGTTGCATACTCAAATGCAGCTGCGATTTGGAAGTTTTCTCAAAAATGTAGATCACAACCCATCCATTCTTGCCCATACTGTGTGACTCTTTCCTATTTCTTCCTGTAAGTTTGTCACAAGCGGTCTACTTAACATGCTGGAGGCCTTCCTTCACTTCTGACATAGTAAGGACACCAGAGGAGCAATCTGGGTCTACTTATTATCTCTGGTCCTTCCCATGTGATCAACCTTTTTATCATGCAGTTCCTTGATAACATCTTTTTCTCCTGTCCATCTTCAGAGTTCCTCTTTGATTAAATAGTACAGCAAGTTCACACACATGATATGTTTTTCCCTTGCCCTCCTAAATTATTTTGTATAATAGTTGTTTCTGAATTTGTCATTTCCCCCACTGACTAAGTTCCATGAGAGTCAGGAACACGTCTTATCTAAACTTTCTGTCTCCCCCTTGTGTCTAGCACAAGGTTCTTCAGAGTAAACACTTCATACACACTTGTTGAATGATTAATATGCAATATTAAGTCAAATAAAATTCAAAAGTATATATGTATGTGGGGGGAATAAGAGAGGGAAGAAAAGTAGAAATGAAGACCCTGGCTACCAGAAAGTAGCTAGAGTAAGAGATAAACTGACAACTTCACAAATACTTTCTCTCAACTAAGTGACTCTGCACTTAGAAATAAATAAGAAACTCATGACATTAAAAAGGTATTCTTCACCAAATTTAAAATTGTATTTAGTAACAGAGGAATATAAGTGCAGAGCAATGGAAAGGGAACTGGATATGGAGTCAGAAAACTTGAATTTGAATCTCAGCTCTGTCACTCGCTACCTCTGTAACTTTGGGCAAGGTCACTTAACCATTCTGAGCACAGGACTCGATAACTTCAAAGCTTCCAAATATAGATCTATGATTTTGGGATTCTAGGAGCTTTAGGAGAAGTAATATCAATAAAAATGGCCTTTTCCCTTTAGTTTGAATTAGTCGCAGTTAACCATGCTCTTGGCTTATGGCTTTGGACAAGAACAGATGCAGGAGAATGACTCAAGGTAGACTAGGCTAAGGTGCATCTTCTTTGACCTTTCCCAACAATCTTAGAACAAAGATGGAAGCAGACCAGGCCTGAAGGACATTCTCTGGGACATTGACTCCATGGTATTTGGTGCTTTTTAAAAGTACAATTCTCCACTCAGGTGTACTTCTGGGAATGTTTTGTCACAGAGAAAAGATTAGATGTTTGAAGGTGGGTGCAGTGGTAGGGACTAGGCAAGACTTCAAGCTGATTTAAAACCCCTCCCACAACTTTTCTTCATATGTTGTTTGAATGGTAAGGATTGACGAATAGTTTAGACCCTTTATTTTGTTTAAATGGTATCTTGTCTTACCAATTATTTCTGGAAGCTTGACCTGACTCTCCACAATGTTTTCCAAAGTTATTATTTCTATTTAAAAAGTGTGCAGGAGAGGAAGAAAGAGGGCCACATGACCCTCCTGTGAATAAAATTTCCCACTGAGCATCCACTGGTCTGTTCCTTTGTTCCATCCCAGCACTGGGGCTGAGCTCCTGCTCTCCATTAACCTTTGGTGCAGGGCCGGGTGCTCTCTTTCTCTCAGTGAAGTTTATCCAACTGTCACCATCCTATCTATTAGTCCATTAACTCAGTTGTCCCAAATCCCCAAATGCTAAAATAAGTTGACTTTTTTTAGGGGCTGAGGCAGGTTGGGCAAGGGAGGAATGAAAGGTGCACAGAAATGTTGGAATCTATGATTGATATTAATTGGGTAAATGCTTTCATTCATTTTGGTGTTTTACAATGCCCACTGATGCTTTGAAATCTGACTCCTGTGGGGAGAAGGACATGTCATTTCTAATTGTCTGTGGGAAGAGGGGATGACAAAGATAGATGAGTTTTAAAGAGAGCATCCCCAAACCTCATTTTAGGTAATAATTTAAAATTCTTACCAACAAACCTATTACCAAAGATGTCAAAAAAGTAAAATGGATGAGTTTTGCCTTTTTTCTCTCTTCTTATTCAGAGAGAGATGCTAATGAGCTCAAGTGAAATGACCTTATATTAGGTAATTGAAGAAGAAAAGTTTTAAAATTAAGTAAATCACTCAACAAGTGGCTGTTAAGTACTTTATATAAGTATAGGATCATGCTAGGCCAGTGTCGGTCCTCAAGGAGTTTATAATCTAGTTTAAGGGACAAGAGAGTCCCACACACACACACACACACACACACACACACACACACACACACAGACATTGCAATAACACTAAACAAATGAGGAGAGGAGTTTATGATCGTGTGCAGATAGAAAATGCTAGGAGATCAGAGCACAATTAAGGCCATGGAAGAGTTAGGGAAGGTTTCATGGTGAAAGTCAGATTGGACCTAGGTGTTAGTGTTTACAAAAGAAGAGAAAAGGGAAAGAGCAAATGTGACAGGAGTGGGGGGTGGGGGACTGCATCAACAAGACTCTTGGAGGCAAGGCATTGAGTAAACCAGTCTGTCTGGAGCAAAAGACCCCTGAGTTAGAGATAGAGTTTCAAAGGAGAGATTTGTTGTTAGATTGTGGAAGGCCTTGAGGGTCAGGCTAAGAAGTTTGGACCTCACTTTGTAGGTAATAGAGAGTTTCTGAGCTAGTGAATAATATAATAAAAGTGGAATTTTTTGAAGATTATTTTGGCATCTGTTTGCAGGATGGTTTGGAAAGAAAAAAGTGAAGGCTGAAAGACTTAGTAGTAGTAGACTATCAAAATAATTTATGAATTAAGGGATGAAGACTCCATGTAAAATGGTTGGGAAGGCATGATAGTAGGAATAGAAAAGGGAGCGATAAAAGTGAGCAACAACAAAAAGAAAGGTCAATAGGCTTGTCAATTGCTGGGATATGGGAAGTAAGAAAGAAGATAATTTGCCATAAATAATGGAAATTTGTCTGAAAGTCTTCTAAGTACAACATAAGCAGAAACTGTGAATAGAATCTTTTCTCCAAAATACCTTCTTAGAAATGATCATATGTGTCAAGTCGCATAATCTCTCTGGGCTTTAGTTTTTCAAATCTATAAAATGAGAGTGTAGGACTGGATGACTTGTGAGATCCTTTCCAAATTTAAATCAATGACCCTAAGAATATAGAATATACAGAATTCCTATATAATTGGCTTTGAAGACATTTTTTCCAATTGATATCTTTAAAAAGTGAATGCTGTTTTAGAATATGGATAAAGAACTCATTTCATATCAAGACTAGTAAATGCAACTTCTAACTCTACTACTTAAGTCTATAATAATTCATCTCATACTTGAACAAAGTAATTTATGTAACATTTAATAAGAATCATTAAATCCTACAATACTGTTTGCATCTTCTGCATGGAACTTCCTTTGAGTAAAGCCAACAACATAGATATTAGGAACAGAAGTTTTACATTATAGGTTATTAAAATAACTTTCCTACCTCCAATATGAAATTGCAAAAAGACTAATCCCCTGTCAAGCCACAAACTGGCACATAATTAAATCAAGGAATCCTACCTCCTCCTCAGTCCCCACTCATATCAATCTCGTTTTGTGGATTTGACAAATTTGTATGATATTGTTTATACTATTTTACTGAAAGTGGATATGAGCAAGTATCTTTCAAAGTCACATGTCTCCACAGAGGTAACAAGGGAAGAAACCTTCTGCTCTCTCCTGAGCAGTCCCTACACAAAACTCCTCATGAACTCCATAACACATGATCAATAGCTTAGAGATAGCCTAGAATGATTTACCATATTCTTCAAACAAAATTTGAATTCACCATAGACAATGCACTATAGCTTTTGGAAAGTTTTCTCAAAGTTTCAAATTGCTGAGCAGGCAGCAGACTATAGTGGATCCTATGGGATTCAAAACTACCTGGATTCAAATCCCATCTCTGATACTAGCTATGTGACCAGAGGAAGTCATTTAACATCTCTGAGCCTCATTTTCCTTATTTGCAAAAGAAGGATGGTCATTCCTGTAGTAACTTATCTCACAGGGTTATTGTGAGGCTCATGAGATAATGAATACAAAGTGCTTTTTTTTGCCCTTCAAATTTTAAAGCAGCATGTTAACATCAGTTATTGCTATTTCTACCTCCAGAATACCTCACCTTGATTTAGGCATTGAGTTAGCAGTATGTATCAGGATATACCAATGGTATGGACCCATATAGTTCCCATCAAATTGTTGATACCTTGGCTAAGAGGGACATCCTTCTAGCATGAACACTTTTACAGCTGTTAAGATGCTGATGGGAACTTCATGTGTGTTGTCAGCACAAGTGCTGTCAGGAAGAAACCAAATGTCAAATTGAGGTATGTAGAAGTCACCATAAATAAGTCTCTGAATGTTTACCATCTGGTAGAGTAGATTTATTCTTTGACCAAAAGCTGGATTACCCTACGGGTATTGTTTTTGGAACCGGCCCCATTTTTACATTGAAGAGACAGTCTTTTCTAATTAGTACAGATAAGGCCATCCCAGAAAAAAAAAAGTAAAACAAACAAACTGACAACAACCTGCCTTTTCAAGGTGTGAATTAATGTTTCTGTACATTTCCTCTCTCTTCCTTAAGCTTCTTATGATTATTTTAGTCCTACCCTTACCCCAATTCTGGTACCATGTTTCCTATTCAAAGGTATAGTCGTTGCCTAATCTGTACATATTGCAAAGTGCTATTAAAAAGGCTGTCTTCTGATGAGCAGAGGGCCTTTAGCTTTGTATACTTTTCAGCTCAAACTTCTCTGACTGCACCTTTTCTAGATTTGAATATGATCAGATGTTATCTACAAGGAAGAACTGATGGGCCTTGAGGAATTTCACTTTTTTCCTGCAATATTGTTGCTGCTCTAAAATAATGCCATGCTCATAATAATAATAATAATAATAATAATAATAATAATGATAATTCCTGTTCAGTACTAACCCAACTCATTGTATTTTAAAAACTAAGACAGTAGGAGAGAATTTGTGCAACATTTTTTATTTTTATTTTTATTTTGAAAGCTCCAGTTTCAGTATAAAGCCAAAATGGAATAACTAGAATTCCAAAAGAGTTTAGCTTATGAACTTTAGTCTCATTTTGGTTATGTAATGTTATTAAGAGTTGTCTAATATTCTATTAAAAATAACTACATGACCATTTATAAGAATATTTTCTCACCAAAGAAGATTACAGAATATGAGCTGAGAACTATTTCTAAAAGAGCCAGCTAAGCACCACATTACTTTTTTTTTTCCTATTTTTTTAAAAGAAAAAATAACTTGGTCAAGGGCTGAAATAGAGGTGGATCTTGAAACATAGTTTTATAGGTACCTTTATAAGGTCTAATGCCAAAATCACAAAGAACCAGCCATAAATCCTGTTATTCAACCTACCAAACAGCTCTTATTTCAGAATGGATTATATACAGTATTATTTATAGAATCTCTCACCTGCAAGGGGGGTGAAGATAGTGTTAGATTTCTCTTGCAAGTGTAAGAGAGTCCAGTAAGACCAATAATTCATGAACACCATAGGTATAAATGAGAATTGATGTATGTTCAAGAGACAATTAAAGAGTTGTAAAAGAAAATTAAGAACTCTCATTCCTTGTAAGTTATTTTAATTAAAAAAAAACTCAGTACCTGTTTAGAGAAAGCAATTCTTTGAGGAAACCATATTACAAAGTATAGAAAATAACAAGTTTGTGAAGTTTTGCATTTATTCAATTCCATATATGTGTATATATTTGCTTTGGGCAGCATAAATGAAGATAACAAACTAAACAGCTTACTCCAGGACTGACCAGGTATTTGCAATGGGAAAATGATAATTAAGATCCTTTCCTAAGAACCAAAGCCGGAAAATCTATTTCCATTTAATTAACACTTCACATAGCCCGTTTAAAACCAATAAATGTAGTGACTTTAATGACCCATTACTGTGATGCTACTTTAGTTTTCAATGACTTGTAAAACTTTCACAAACAGATCTGCAAATGAATTACATCCATCTGCTTCTCTGCAGCTGCGAGGGAGGGCTCGGTTCAATCGTATTTTGCTACTTCCTCCTTTCCTGGTTCTCTTTGAATTCTAAAAATGTAGTTTTTATGCCAGTCTATCTATCCACCCCCCCACCCCCCAGTCTGAAGCCCAGCCCGCGCTCTCTCAAAAGGAGTCCTCACACTTTACAGTCACCTCCAAATTACTTTAAAAACATTATGGTTTGTTCCGTGATGAGTCAGACAGAATCCCCACTGCATAAATCAGCCCAGAAAGCATCTCCATCCCTGCCAGGAGTTCCGTGGTGGAGTGTTACTAGAATCTTCATACACAATGTTGCAAGTACAACTTTAAAAGTGATCTGAGTCCTCCTTTTGCAAAGAGAGGATACATGTCCCTACACTTTTCTCTGCGGTGGTTAGCCCCCTTGGGGTCCTCGAAAGGGAACACTGAGTGGCTAAAGCACTGCTCCCAAACACATTTTCCACCCTACACCTTCCGAAGCATGGCATTAGGAGTGTTAGCACTCTAAAGACAGCCACGCTTCCAGCTCCATTCGCTGTTATCTGTCAGCCATACAATAGCAGCATTGATAAGACCGTAGCAACTGGCTTGACAAGTGTGCTGCGCTAGCATTCCATTCAAAACTATGCTAGGGGGGAAAAGGCATCCGTAGTCTTTTACTTTACCTGAACAAACTGCTTTTCTTGGAGCTGCTGGAAATGAATTCCTCGCCTTCTTCCAAAAGCTAGAGTTCTATTGCTTGCAACTCACACTTGGAGAAGACCACACAGCTCCAGCAAGGCAGTCTTCCTTCTCTTAATCCCCACTCGAATGTGATGACACACACTAACCCCAACCATCTGTTGAAACACGTCCTCAAGCACTCAGCACAGTGGTGTGTCAAGAAAGGCTGCCCAATCCAATTGCTGGGGCTGAGTGTCTCTTAAGGATTGGAGGCTGAGACTAGGACAGAAACTATAGGTCTGAGAACTCTCAGCAAAGTAACCTGAGATTTGGAGAGAGAAAGGAGGGCTATAAAAAGAGTAGAAGTGGGAGGTGCTAAAGAGAAGGTAGAGGGAGTGAATTATTCTGGTGACCAGTTGTGTTACTTTTCACAACTCCTTATATTCCCGAGGGACCACTGGGTCCCAGAGTAGGATGCACAGAAGCAAGAGAAAACCCCTAACAGTCTTTTATTGCTGGTCTATTTGGGGCAATCTCCTCAGTGAGGCACTTTTCTCTGTCGGAGATAAAAGATTCATCTGGACACACTGATAAAGCTAATGTAGGAGTCATTTGCACTGAAATGTGACATCTGTATTTTGAAATCCAAACCCCGACCTTTCTCTGATTAAACTGGGACTGCCTCCAACATTCCTGAGAGGAAAGGGGGTGGCGTGGGGGGGGCAGGGGTGCTAAAAGTACAAATCTCTCTTCCTACATACAGGTCTGTACTGTTAAGCACAGACTGTGTTTTCCAAATAGTAAATGAACATCATTTTCATTTCTACACATGCAAAATAGTATCTTTTCCACCCTTGGAGATAAAGGCTGCTTTTTATCATTTGCTTCTTTCACAGACATCTCTTTGTAAAAAGCTTTTGCTCCAAGAGTGCTGGGCTCACTCTGTGATTGATTATTTTTATTGGCTTCCAGCTAATTGCACTTATAATGCCCATACAGTTCAAACAGCTCATTAACAATTTCTCTTTGAAATGTTTTCAATTTTTGATCATTTCTATGCCCCTCCTTCTTGCATTCATTTTTGTAGCTCTGTGAGCTGTGAGTTTTAAGACCTAATTGTCTTGATGGCAGCCAGAGCCATATATGGCTCTACTTCTTCTAGTACTTTAAAAAGAGATCTGCTAACAAGTTAATTGCAGAAAATCTCCCCTTTTCTGATTTCACAGCTTTCCAAGGTTTTTGGTTACTACTACAGGGAAAATAGAGAGCAATTTTCATTGTTCTCAACCTCCTTGACTATGTTTGTAGCACTGATGTTTTACATCTTGACACCTTTTGAATTCTTGGAAGTGGGAGTGGGAAGGCAGAGAATTGTCATAAACTTGCCCAAAGTGCTAAATGGGATGGGGGGGAGGGATTTGTCAGTGTAGACATCTATTTCATGCAGGGAGCACTGACAGAAAAGGGGGATTGTTTTGCTGTCTAAAGAAGACTGACTTGTTTATTTTTCGTAACTTATATATGCTGTTGCAGTACATTTTAAAATGACTATTACTACTATATTCTGAAACCTAGAATGAGAAAGCTATAATTTGTGTCCAGTTGGTTCCCATAGCTAAATCATAGTACTGTGGGGGTGGGGGGAGTTAGAGTCCTGATTACGTTTGTTCAAATTCTTCCCAGAAGTGATTATATGGTGTCTGTTTCAGACAATGTCGTGTGTTCACTATAGCACTACTCCCTAATCTACTAAATCCAGAAAAACAATCAAACACAGCAATATTTTCCAACAATGGCAAGTGGCAAGATTGGGACGAAACTAGTTTCCCTTGGATATTTTAAGATTTTAATAGTGGCAAATATTGCCACTATTGGAAAGACCCTGGATAGTTCTAACTTTGCAAGTCTGAAACACCCAGGAGACACTGGTAAGGTGGTTCGGATCTTCAGTCTTGATGTGGAATTGCAAAAATTGATTTCAAGGAACTGTGAAAAATGCAGAATCAACATGTTATTTCTCATAATTGTGTTACTAACAATTGACAAAGTGTGTTCTTTGCGGAAAGACTTGGGCACAAGGCATCATAGGGCATTCTTTAAAATGTTTTTCTTTGAAAAAACTTCAATGATGTTTTTAGATTTAAAATTCCAATTTAAATCTGAGGAACCCTAACTTAGCTCACTAAATCCACAGATTGTTTCCTGTACTGAACTTTTTTCTTTCAGCTCTGAAGCGTTCGAGTAAGGGAAAGAAAGGCCAGACAAAAACCTGAAGCTGGTGCTGCAGGATCACTTCCCAGCCTCTTTCTTCAGCCTGGAGCCAGTTCTCTTTCTCCGTCGAAGTGTCAGTCTCAAAGTTAAGAATTTTCCATTACCTCCCCTCCTTTCTCCTGGCCATCTGCAAACAGTTTATTTTTTAAGAAAAAAAAAAGGTTGAAATGGATGCTGTGTTGAAAGAACTGCACCTAAAATCGAATGCCTCCTCCAAGATGACGCTCGCGAGTTTACAGTCTTACATGGTGCGGGGTGGGCAGTGGGCAGTGGGGGTGGGGGTGGGGGTGCGGTAGGGAGGAGGGTGTCAGACTGTGTGTGTGTGTGTGTGTGTGTGTGTGTGTGTGTGTGAACTCCCAACAGAGCGGAAGGGTACAACATCATCAGAATTAAGTAAGGGCACTCCGAAAATGAAAGATTGATGGTGGGTAACGGGGATATTGAAAAATAGCCGCTTCTATTCAGTTCCCACAGTTAAAATGTCCCTTTGCTTATTAGCTCCAATTAGTTTCCATGGTAACCGACCAACCCCTTGTAAAACCCCCTACTCAGAGCTGCGCTCATCTTTGTCTAGACTGAACCCAGGGCCCTTCTCCCTTCGCAGATGGCAGCGTGGCTGAATCTCTAGTTCCATCTCTTGCTGTCCCCCTCCTTCCACCCCAGGGGCGCGCGCACACGCTCACTTTATGGCGCACATAATGGGGGGGGGGGACCAGGGCAGCCTGGGGTGGGATCCAGTCCCCAACCTAAGCTGCCCGCATCTGCTGCTACACTAATGTTTCCCCCTCTCGGTTATTGTTTCTCCCGGGCTCGCTCCATTATCAGCTGTTTGCTGCTAGTAATTTCTTTTCAGAGGAGCCAATACAGTATAATAAAAAGCTCATTAAACAGGAACACCTATCAGCTTCCTCAGAAAGCCTGGGCCGGCTCCTTTTTGTTGCAGGACCATTAAAGTGAAAAAAGAAAAACCACTTGTTTGTCATGCTTGGAAAAAAGAGAACAAAGCCCCCATGAAGGGTTACCAAGCTAGGGGGGCTAACATGAAGATTTAATGCACTTAAGAAACTGTGGTTCTTTTCCCCCACCAAGAGCTGCCAGTTGGCCAGGAATCCCAACTTGAGCACAGTAAACAAATGATCAGCCAGTCTGAGGAGAGCTTACCACACCAGACAGTGGGAGGGAGGTAACTGGAATCGACAGCATCAAGGCCGGGCCCTGTCACACAGCAGGGCTGGTGGGTGAGCCTGAGCTGATGGTCCCCAGTGAAGAGTAGGCCAAAGTCGAGGGGGAGGGAGTGGAGACTTCAGTCAATGTTCCTAACTGTGAGAATGCAGCAAGCCATAGGCTCTCATAATTTGTGCTGACTTTACATCTTTGGACCCAGCTCAATTTCATTACAGTAATATTTTGAGGTAAACCATCCAATGCTTAGGAAGAATTGAAAAGGTGCCAGAAGCTTGGAAGCCAGAATGTCTTTTGTGCTGTGAGTGTTAAATATTAGCATGTTGTGGAGGAATGGAAGCTTTCTCCTCTCATAGTTAGAAGGATGAGGTAGAGGGCAGGTGCTAAATTTGAAATCAGAGGACCTGGATTTGAATTCTAATTCTTCCAAGTACTGAATAAGTTTAGGCAATTCTCTTACCTCCCTAGGCCTCAGTTTCCTCATCTGTAAAATGAGGCCATGGGATGCTTAGAGAGGTGGTTGGTTTACCCTCAACAGGTATGTGATATTGGAGATACCTTTCAAGGATGGATTGGACTAGATAGATACTAAGAGTCCTTTCAATTCTCAAATTCTGGGATTTGGGGATAGAACTAGAAGACTTTAAAGTCACTACTAACTCTAAACCTACAAAATTATGAATTTCTGAGTCAGTCACCTTCTGCACTTGTGACATGACTCAGAAAAAAGAAAATTGAGAGTAAGCTCCAGTCAAGGCCAATGAAAGAGATGAGCTGACCTCCAATGGTACGTGGAAATAAAGAAGTAGATATCTTACAAAATATTCTGACCAACTGAGCTCCATCTGACAGGGTGTGGGAATCTGTAACATTCCATGTAAGGATTCATTTTTCTCCTTCAATGCTTACATTCCTGGTGGCTGCACAACTGATTGCCTTTGTATCTGTCTAAAGACAAATGATATCTATATTCCCATGGCACTAGAAACATGTATAACAATCACCCCTATTGCCACCACATCATAGGACAGCTGTAGGTATATAATAAATCTCACAATGCAGAACCCCTGAGACCTTCAATTCTTCTGTCCTACATAGCTTCAAGAAGTCCTTTCCCATTCTTTCTCCAAATAAGCTTTCTTTTCTCCCTAAAATAGAACCAAGTATAAGCCCAAGGGGGAGGTGGAACAACCTTTCACTTATAGTAATGCATGACATTATCATGGTCAATGGCACTGTCTCCCACCCTGGGGAAGATGGCCCTGCATTGTTGTGAGTTGCTTGGATGCTAGTGGTAGCAGCCTTCACAGATGTCATTTATTTTGTAGGGTTGAAGTTCTCTTGAAAAAGTATCACAGAATATGGTGAAAAAAGCTGCATGGCTACATTCCCCAAAAAGTCAAATGAACTTTACCCCAATTGCCCACAACCAAAAATAAGCACAAAAAAAAAAAAATCAAGAGGGTTATAGACTGGGTTATAGACTGACTGGCCTGGTACTAATCAGGCAAGGAACCTTAATCAAAAACAATACCATATATCTTTCCTTATATCTATTCTGCATTAATGGGAATCTCTGTCTTCAAATAAATTCTCAGGGGACAAGCAAATGCTTCTGTTTTCCTGGAGGGCAGCATGGAGTAAAGTAGGAAGTGGAAGGCACTGAGTGAGAAGAAAGTGAGGATTTAGATAATGTGCATATAAGCTCATGTCAGTTCCAGCTGGGGAGCCAATGAAAAAAATCTGTGAGTACAATAGCTGCAATGCATGTGTATTTCCAAGCACACATAAATATCATAGAGGGGAGTTACAAAAAAAATCTAGCTTGTTAAGAGACTAGAAAATAATTTTAGAGTTAGAAGTTAGTTTGAAGGCCTGTAGAGACAATTCAACCTATTCACTTTACAAATAAGTAAAATGAAAGCTAAAGAGGACAAGTTTGATGTCTCAATTTTCAGTGAAACCACAAATGGTATTCTGATCTCTTCTCCAATTTAATAGTTTGATTATATCATATTGCTTGGGGCAGCTAAGTGGCACAGTGAGTTGAGCTCTGAGCCTAGAGTAAAGAAGACTTGGGTTCAAGTCTAACCTTAGATACTAACTAGTTATGTGACTCTGGGCAAGTCACTTAGCCTCTGTTTGCCTTAATCCACTGACCAAGCCATTCCAGTATCTTTGCTAAGAAAACCTCAAATGGGATCATGAAGGGTTGAACAGGACTAAACAACTGAAAAAAAATGACAATAACAATGGGAATAATATTAGCATCTTCCCTGTAGGGTTGTTGTGAGGCTCAAATGAGATAATAATTGTATAGTTCCTATAACAATGCTATAGAAATATTATTATTATTACCTCTAAATACCTCTCATCCAACAACCAAATGAAAATTAAGTAGAAAGACCTTGAGAAATGCAGATAGTCTCTTAAACTGTAAGCTCTAAGATTTTATTTTTGTTTTTAAGAGATGTGAAAAGTTATTTGAGAACAGGACATTCACATGTAGAAAACAGAGGGTAGCAAAAAGCTCTTTGCATTCCACTTTCGTATGTAAATAAGCTTAGAATGAGATGATTGTTAAGTAAGTGCTAATCATGACCAATGACCATTAGAATGGCCAAATGCAGCCAAGGGAAACTTCCTGACTTGGAAGTATTTCTAAAAGTGGGGTAAGGCCCAAGGAATGAGTTATCCAACTTTCTTAACTATAAGGTCATCAAATTTATTTCTTCTAAAAAACAGAATTTGGGGTTCTGGATTAACTAACCTGGATAAATGTTATATAAACTGTAAGAGACATTTTGGTTTCATGCTGAATAGAAATTCATAAGACCATATGATTTTAGTCTTAGAGCTAGAAAGGATCCTAGAGGTCGTTTAGTCCAATTCCCTTATTTTATAGATTAGAAAATTTTAGCCCACCTCTAACTCCCTTCATGGCTTAGCTCAAATCCTATTTTTTTTAAAGAGGCCTTCCCATAGTAATTAGTGCCCCTCTCTCATGTGCTTTCTAATTTTTCAAAAATTTATTTTGTACTTACTTATCTGTGTACATATTGCCCTTACTCCCTATTTCCAGTAGAATGAAAGCTCTTTGAGGGCAGGGAATGAGTCATTCTGTCTTTGCATTCTGAACACCAAGCATGGTGCCTGACATATGGTAGGCACTTAATTGATGCTTGTTAAATTGATTCTTAAAGGTTACACACATTTATTAAGTGGCAGAGTTGAGAATACATTTAAATAATTTGCCTAATGCCCAAGGCCTGCCATTTTGGCAGATCTTCATAGCAATTAAGGCTTAATGGAATTGGGTAAAGGACTCTCTATGATCTAGCAGCTGGGGTGGGGCAGTTTGAAGGGACTTCACTCAGCTCATCTGAAATTCCTTGAAAAATGAAGAGTGGTACCTGGACTCAGCCAACTGGGAGAAATAGAAGGTGTAAGGCTAGAAAACAAACTTTCACCAGGTAAAATACTGGTAACAGAAGAGAAAAACAATATAATGGTTGAAGTAAAAATGGATTCAACCTGTTCAAAACAATGCTACCTGGTGATGCTTCTTAATTATCATTATTTGATAATGAAGACTGTTGTAGTTTCCTTTCTCAGATGGGCTACCATTCTAGATTCAACTTTTAAGGTTCTTTTCCTCCAAATCTCTTCTGATGGAGAGGTAGAAGGGACCTCAACCTGTGTCCAATCTAAAATCTTTTGACAGACAGGGATATCAAGGTCCACATTAAATGACTTGCCCAGTCACAAAACAGTGTAGTCAGAATTTGAACCCAGGTCTTCAAAATCCAACCCTCCTTCCATGACAACGCTGTCATTTGTGGAGGCAATTTATGAAAACAGTTTTCTGTAGCTCCTTTCTTAGGAATTGATGGTCTTGCTGATCAAGTTCAGTTCGATTAATTGGGTGATGTATCATGATGGATATAGTACCAGGAACTATCTTTCCTTTGACACACTAAGGAACGGAATGTGCTTCCAGTTCAAAGTATTTGAGTAACATTTTCTGGGAAGCAGATGGAAAACAGCTGGATGCTCATACCTTTTGGTATCAGGGTCTTCCTAAGAAACTAAAGCCCACAGATGTTCATAAAAAAAGTTCACTTCCCTGAATAAAATAAATATAATTTACACTTTAAATGCACAAAAATCCTTGTTGACTTCTATAGTAGCTTGGGCCATGTCTATGAACTAAATAAAAGCTTGGATTTTCTTTTAGAAAAACCTCAAAATGAATCAACATTATTAGCCTATCATTACACTAGAATACCTTATTCTTAAATCCCTTCATACTAGAATATGTAAAGAAACAGTAAAATAGAAAACCCTAGGTCTTCCCCCACCTCCCCATGATGGTAATAAAAGTTTGCTTGTTATTTTGATGACCTTGATTTCTATTTGAATCAGGTAAATTTCCTGATATGACTATTGAAATAGCAGTCATAATATTTTTGCAGTGGCTTTTAAAAGGAGATCATTTGGTCTGTATTACCCAACAAACTCCTTTCTTAAAAATAAGACACCAGAGCTGGGGTTAACTCTTTCTTATGCTAAACAGACCTTGCTAGTTTCACTTAACAAAAGCTTTGATTCCAAGTGTAAACACGTGGGACTGTGAAGTCAAAAGAGCTCGGTGGGCCATTTCCTTCGTGCTTTGCATCATAGCCATCTCCAGATAATGATTTAATTGCAACCACTTCCATCAATTACAATGTCAAAGAAAACCTTAAGGTTCCTGCAAAACTGTCAATATTTTTTACTTGTGAAAACTGACTAAAGCAGACTTTAAAAGACACCAGTGGGCTTCAAAATGCCTTTAGGAAAAAAGTTTAAGCAGAAAGTTCTCAACTTTTCTACTTTTACTTTAGAGTTATACATTTCATTCCAATTTCTACTACCAGACTTGCTTTTAGGAACATCTTTCCATGGGATGGATAGATGTGACATTATTTAAAACCAAACAAACAAAAACTTTCCATTTCTTCTTCTAGCCCTAAAATAATGCCCTCCATACTTAATCAATCCTTCCTGACCTGGTTCCATAATGCCCATTAGTGAACATTTTAGAATGGCACTGCCTCTTACAACTTACCTTGAGTCTAACAAATCTTGCTCAGCTTTCTATGGGATTACAGGAGGTTTTAGAACCGCTGCGGTGAGCTCCAGGGTGTTGGATATCTATTCCCTTTCTTAAAATAAAAGAACAGAGGAAACTATTGGAAAACACTCCTGGAGAAGGATCAGAAATGAGAATCTGGCTCCCTGAAGTTTTTCAGGATCCTTGATTCCTTTTGGTTCTGTGTAGAACTAAAGAAGACCTACAGCATCGGAGGTCCACAATAACCATTAAATAACAATGAAACTGTAAAAATATACCTACCTACCAGTTGTATACACTCGCATTCACCCTGGTCTTGATGCTGGAGCCTAACCTACTTCTTCCAATCTCTTCATCTTTATGGCATAATAGCCATATGTGTTTAATTTTTTAAAATATAGGTGAACAACCCCTTGGTAATCATTAAATACCATTTTCAATCAGTCCTTTCCAACTCTTTTAATTAAACCCAGGGGAGTCTAAAGGACCTTGCATTTCTTGCTCAGGACAACACTATTCAGAGTTTTTTGATGTGTCATTTGAACCAGAAATGAGTTATAATCCCCCAAAGATGTTTGATAACAGTTTAAACTACTGTGAACTCAATTATGGGATTAGAAATTAGATTTAAAGGCAGCCAAAGGGTAAATTTAGGGACTTTAAACAGCCTTTTTAAATGATGCCTATAATTTTTTCCCAGGCCACTTAAAAATGAATGGGCTGAGAATCCTAAAAAAAGTTAATTTGCTATGGTGTCTTCCATATTTATTATACTGCTTTCCAATCTATTTAGGAAATTAATTGAGGCTGATTGCTGGTTTTACGGATTACCTAACTGGAAAAAAAAAACAGTGCTTAGCATGCTTTTTTTTCTTTATTGCATGGAAAAAGAGACTTTCATTTCTCTACCATTTCTGGATTCCATCCTTTATATACATATATACATACATACATACATACATACATACATACATACACACACACACACACACACACACACACACACATATATATACATATATATATATATATCTGAACTAGGAGCTTCAGTGGGCTTTGTTATTTGACCAAGTCTCTTAGCAGCCCCTGGCCCAATGACTGTTTGAACCCATCAGGTGTTGTTTTGTTTTTAAAGCAAACAAATCATCGAGTTGAATTCTCAGGGATTTTATTTCTAGAGAAAAGCTTCTACGGGGCCCCTGACAGCAGAAGTTACTATGTGTCACAGATTGACAGCTATCAAAGGGTCCAATTGATTTAGGCTTAAAATGACTGGATTTTTTTTTAACCTTCCAAATGGATGAGTTATCAGATTTGGATTTCAATGCCCCTGAAAGTGATATTTTTAAAAAGAATAACCTAAGTTTGCTATTACCTTTAAGTGATGGTTTTATTGAATAGTTATTGTGTGCTGTCTACACATTAGGCCCTGGACTAAAATTCAAGGATCCTCCAGCCTGGAAGTATCAGTCAATAAAAGAACCCCTTTGCACAATGTCTATGCAGACAAAATCCCATGCTAAAGAACTCAGTGGGATATTGATTTTAGTTTAAATGGAACACAACTCTTATAAAGTGCTGAAGACATAAACCTCATTTTATATTACTCACCTACATGTACTCTCTGTTCCTGTCAAACTGGCCTATTTAAGGTTTCCTATTCATAGAATGGCCATCTCCTGCCACAATGGTGTGCGCTGTTTGGAATATGCTTACTCCTCACCCTTGCCTCTTAGAAATCAGAGCTTTTAAAAGACCACTTAGCTGCCACTTCCTACATAAGTCTTTTCCTAATTCTTTCACTTGTTATATCTCCCACTGTCATGAAATTACTTTGTATTTACTTCATGTTTTCTCTTCTGTGCACATATACTGTTTTCTCAGTAGAATGTAAGCTCCCTGAGGACAGATACTACTACTTTTTTGAAAAAATCTTTGTATCTCAAGTGTTTAGAATAGTTTCTTGTATGTAGTAATAATATAAATGAATTTTATAATTTATTATCATATACATTGTATAATTTATATAATATATACATGTATAAATGAATTTTAATGTATTTATACTAACTTTGTCCCTTGCTATCTGTGATGTTGGACAAGTCATTGAGTCCTTTTGGGCCACAGTTTCTTCAACTGTAAAATGAGGAGTTTGAACTAGATAGTTTCTAAGGCCCTTTTTTTAGCTCTAAATCTATAATTTTATGAATTATTAGTGGTCTCTGACTTAAAAGCATCAAAATGCAAAAAAAAATGAAGTGCCTATAAACTGCACTGTCAAAGATGGTATTTTGCTCTCTGAGGGGTGACAGATACAATTCTAGCCAGATATCCCTCTTGGAAGTTAGAGGAGAGATTTCCCAGTCTTGACTGTACCAGACTTTATCTATTGCAGTTATCCTGCTGCTGAGAAAGACATAGCTTCTTCTACACTCTCTAAAGGGTGGGACAGACCTCAGATCACAGCCATGCCACCCATAAACATCTGTATGTTTACAGTAACCACTCCAATATAACACAGCTACATCACAGAAGGATCATCAGACCCCGACCTAGAGTTTATTAATTTATTTTAAGAGTAATTTTATATAGTTTTCTTATTTGGCTTCTCAAAGCAGAAAAGAAACAGCAAATTATAGAATGAGGATTGGTTCAGGGATATTGCTAGATACAGACAAGGACAATTACAAGATTTTTTTTTAAAGAACTATAAAAAGCAGACTCAAGAACTCATAAAGCATAGTATTCTGGATCCCTTTAATTTGGGGCATTGAAACCTTACTAGCCTTTAGGGAAATCACTGTATTACAGCATTGTATACTTAATACAGTGGGAGACAGGGTGCCATATGAATAGAGAACTTGGAGTAAGGAAGACCTGAGTTCAAGTCTCTCTTCTAATATATATCAACTCTGTGACCCTGGATAAAATACTTTTCTGTGTTCCAAGCAACTCTTTAAGACTATAAATTGGAGTAAAGATACTGATCTGCATTGATAAGGGAAGATTCTTCACTGAGAATTCCTTACTGCAATAAAATAACAAGTATGGTCTAAAAGGCTTTTCTTCTTTAATCCGCAGTTCTGCTTTGTTGTCCCTGTTGCATCAAAAGAAGGCTAACTTATGTTCAATATTCCCTATTCAAGAAATCAAAGAAGTGAATAATCCATTTTAGATAATTGTCTTAAAAGGGTAAATAAGCTTCAGTTATTGGGAAAATTCATTCATGTGGTACAATTCATTCTCTGATAATGACAGATTACTACAATAATTAGTTCTAGGAGAAAAAGGGGACATTTTGCATATTATAGGGAAACCTGAAAAGATAAGTCATTTAATAACATTTATCTCTTCTGTTATACCATGTTTTGATGCAATATAGGATTGGTACAGTGGAAAGAGTGCTGAATTTGAAGTCAGAGGAACTGAGTGAGACCCCTTTCTCAACTACTTACTACCTTGTGACATGGAGCAAGTGATTTCATATTTCTGGGTTTTAGTTCCTTATTGGTAAAATGAGGAGATTGGATTAGATGAACTCTGAGGTTCTAGCTCTAAATCTGTAATTCTAAGATTATCTATTTTTCTCCACAAAAGTCTTGCTCTGATCCCTCCTCATCGTATGTAGGTTACTTGGGATCCTGAAGGCTTTGCCTACAGCATTAAAGCTTTGGTGGGTTCTAACAAATTGAAAAACCTTTGCGTATACCTTAAGTGCTCCCTCTAACATAAGGATTCCACTCCCCCCCAACCCATATGCCTGTTGCTAGTCCCACCTACTACCTTAAAAGTAACTTGTATTTACTTTTGTGTACATGTTGCTTCCCTAATAGAATGTAAACTCCTTGAGGGTAGGCACTGTTTTGATTTTGTAATGTTCCCTGTGCCTAGAACAGTGCCTGACATTTAGCAGGTACCTAATTACTGATTGATTGATTAATATATTCCTAGTGACAAACTGTTTACTATAAGATCAGCTAAGTACAGTCAGTCGATAGACTATGTACCAAGAATTGTGCTAAGCACTGGGGATAAAAAGTAAGGCAAAAGATAATCCCTGCTCTCAAGGAGCTCACAATCTAGAGAGGGAGACAGCATACAAACAACTATGTACAAAGAAACTGTATACAGGATAAATTGGAGATTATCAACAGAGGGAGGTACCAAGATTAAGGGGGATTGGCAAAGATTTCTTGTAGAAGGTGGGAATTTAGTTGAGACTTGAAAGAAGTCTGGAAAGCTAAAAGGTGGAAATGATGATGTAGAAAATTTTGGGGACAATCATTGAAAAAATGCTATTTTATGCAAGGAACAACAATGAGTGTATTATCAAGGAGGTCAGAATAGTTGGATCAGAGTGCATGGGGGTAAGATGTAAAAAGACCAGAAAAGTAAGGAGAAGGAGACAGGTCTTGAACGGCTTTGAAAGCCAAAAAGAGCATTTGGTATTTGATCCTGTAGGTAATAGGGAGCCATTAGAGTTTGTTGGGGCTTGGGGGTGACATGGGCAGATCTGCACTTCAAGAAGATCACTTGACAGCCAAGTGGAGGATGGTTTGGAGTGGGGAAAGACCTGAGGTAGGTAGAGAGATCAACTAGCAGGCTATCGCAGTAAGGGAAGAAAAAGAGAATAAGCATTTATCTAGCACCTACAATTCCAGGTATTGTGCTAAATGCTTTACAAATATCTCATTTGATCCTCACATCGACCCTGAAAAGTAGTTGCTTATCCTCATTTTAAAGTTTAAAAAATTAATGGAAATAGAAGTCAAGTGACTTGCCCAGGGTTACACAGCTAGTAAGTGTCTGAGGCCATATTTGAATTCAGATTTTCCTGACTCCAGGCCCAGTACTCTATACACAGGACTACCTAACTGCCATCATTCCAAGGCATGAAATGATGAGGACCTGCAGTGATGACTATCATCACTAGTTGATGAATTCTTTGGCCATGCCATTCTATGAAATAGATAGAATGTTCTCAGTAAAGTTTGAAATGTTTTTAAAAATGTTAATTTGAAGCTATAATTGTCTTCGGGGCTGAAGTAACTTGGAAGTCCTGTGAATTTCTTTACAGGAGAGATGAATAGAGGAATCTGAGATCTTGGATCTGGACATCAGAAATAGTTACCTCCTTTTGTCTAGGATAGTCCAAAGACAAGTCTATCTTGAGTTCTCTACTTCTCTCTTTCCAAATACAAAATTGGGTGGAGCCAAGTGATTCGAGATAGAGAAATCCTGTGGGCCAAACAGAAGGAGGGTCTTGGTCAAGGCACATCTAAGGTATTGTGTTCAGTTCTAAATGCCACATTTTAGGGAGGACATTGGCAAAGTGGAATATGGGTATCTGAAGAAGATGTTCAAGATGGCGAGGACTCTCAAAACCATGCCATATAATGAGACTGAAGAAACTGGAGATTTTAGTTTGGAGAAGAGAAGATTTAGGGTAGATGGGATGGCTATCTATAAATACTTGAAGAGGGGCAGCTAGGTGGCATAGTGGATAGAGCAATAGCCCTGAAGTCAGGAGGACCTTAGTTCAAATCCAGCTTCATACCAAACACTTGACACTTACTAGCTGTGTGACCCTGGGCAAGTCACTTAGTCCCAATTGCCTAAAAATGAAAAAAAAAATATAAATACTTGAAGGGCTGTCAGTTAACAGAGAAATCAGACCTATTTCTCTTGTCCCTAGGAGGGAGAACTAGAATCAGTGGGTATGAGCATTGGTAAGGCAGATGTTGACTTCCCATAAAGAAAAATTTTCTACCAAAGTTGTACAAAATGAAAAGAAGTACACTGGATCATTGATCTAGCATAGGAAGAGGTATTAGAAATCCACCCCCTCATATTACAGATTAGGAGACCAAGACCCAGGAAGTTACTTACCTGAGATCACAGAGGTAATAGGTAACTAAGCCAGCATTTGAACTCAAGTCTAAGGACTCTGAGTTCTGAGCTCTTTATACTATACCTTGAAGTAAGGACACTCAGCATGTTGAGCAATGGGTAAAAATATAGGCTCTCTCATCTCTACCACAAAGTCTGTGGAGCTGACATTATATTGGATGTATCACTAATACACAGATTTCAATAAAATCTCATTCATCCACTTAGCCAATCAATTAGAGTATAAGATAGAGTGTTGGTCTTGAAATAAGAAAAATCTGATTTCTAATCTTGCCTTAGATGCTTAGTAAATGGGTGATCCTCAGTAAGACATTTGACTTTTGCCTGCCTGTTTCCTCATCAGTAAAACTGGGCTAATAATATCATCTACCTTGCAGTGTTGCTCTGAGAATAAATGAGATATATTTAATGTGCCTGGCAATCTTTAAAGTGTAACATAAATGCCAGCTATTGTTGTTGTTACTATTATTATTATTATTAATCTATATTTACAAGTGTTCCAAAGAATTAAAAGCTTGGCCTTTGCCCAAGAGGAGCTCATAGCCTAGTTTCAGACAACTTGCAAACATAAAGCAATTAGTGATCATAGTGAATAGATTACAATTAAATGTATGTATTAAATACATTAAATACAATTAAATGTATTAAGTATGGTACTGATTTTTTGATATGGAGGTTGGGAATAGTGGTAAAAATCAATGGGGGATGAAATGGTCAATAAAAACATGAATATCTCAAAAGGTGGAGAAGGGGAAAATGGGATATTCTAGGTAAGGGAAAAATAGGAGGGAACACTTAAGAATGCATATGACATGATATATTTTTGCAAAAATGAAGAGATTGTCTTGTCTACAGAAGTGTCTGTTGGGAATAAGTGAGAAATAAAGTTGAATGGGTTCAATAAGACAGTATGTAAATGGTCTTGAAAGTTAGAGTTGACACTTTATGCAATGGGAAATTATAGGCATTGACGATTTTTGAACCAGGGAGTGATATGATGAAACCAATAGTTAAGGAAGATTAGTGTATGTCAATTTATATACATGGTATATTGATGGAAAAGAGGATATAGTTTGAAGTCCAGGAAGCCAGTTGGGAGGTCATTGCAGTGAGATCATTGTAGTAATCTAGGAATGAGATGGTGAAAGCCTGAACTAGGGTGTTGACATGAGAGTGGAGATGAAAGCGATGTAAGAGAAACCTCTATTGGACTTGGAAACTGACTAGATAGCAATGAATGACTGAAAGGGATGAGTCAAAGACATCAGTGAGATGGTGTAGTGGAAAGAAAATTGGACCTGGAGTCAGAAAAACTGGATTGTAATGGTAGCTCCACCACTAGCCAGGCAGGAACACTGGATAAGTCACTTCTCTCTGAACCTCAGTTTCTTCATCATAAAATCAGGGATTTGGGTCAGATATTCTGTAAGGTTTCTTGTAGCTGCAATAGCCTCTGTTTCTATGAATTCAAGATTTTGAGCCTAGTTCTACTACCTAGCTGTGGGGACTTGAGCAGATCATTTGACCTTCTGGGTCCCAGTTTCTATAAAAGGAGATGGTTGAGTTGTGAGGGTCCTTTCAACCCTAAACGTATGTGACAGGTAGGGAAGTAGAGAAGGGGAACTATTTTTGGAGAGGAAGATGATTTCATTTTTGGACATGTTAAGTTTGAGATGATGGAAATGTCCAGTAAGCTCCAGGGATATGTACATTGCCCTAGTTCTCTGCTGACCTACAGTCAAAAGAAATTAAGTTGATGGTGATCATATATTCAGTAGGTTTGGTTAAAGAAATATTGTATAATATTTGGTGGATGGCATCTTTTTTTCTGAAATTTAGATTGCATAAAACCTGAATACAACTTATAATCAGTGCTGTTTTTCACTGTATGTCTATATATCATTTTCTTTTCAAAGAGATCTTATTTTAGGAGTATGGCCTATGTTTTGAATAATACATCTTTTATGCATGTGCTTTAAAGCATTTTAATTAGTGCAAATAAATATATGATCATGGGGCTACTGATAAAATTACATTCATCATAAGATGTGAATTCTTCAGAACTTAACTCTTGAAGAAGTCAATATCAGAGTGACTTTCTAAATATCCACTGAATTGCCTGTGTTCTCACCACCACCAAAGCACTCCTTTCACTATTATGTTGCATAAAATGCTATGTCAAGTCACAACTGAACATTATTATAATTGTAAAATAATGAAGAGATGTCTCTGTCAATCCTGAATAACTCTATGCACCATTTGTCACTCTTATACAGTAAATAGAAACAGTGGATTGAGTTCATTTCCTGGCCCTTCTTAAAGTGACATGCTGTTGTTGCTTGTCAATTTCACATGTATAATCTCTATCTATTCAGAGCTGATGGCCTGAATTTCCCTACCATTGTCCTAGTGGTCCTATTCTGGCTTCCCCAGCCTTGCATTCTATAACCTTTGCCCTTTTATTTGGCTCAGGCCAAAATGCCACCTAACTAATGTACCAGAGAAAATGGGAGTATGAAGCTACATAACTGACTATTCTTTTTCCTTTTGTCTGTGAAGGTTGTCATTAGAGCTTACTTTTCGAAATTCTAAATCCATTCCAAATATCTTGGGTTTGAATTTTCTAATGGAACAAAAACTTTTGATGTTTGGATATTAGAATGCTACATGAATACCTTAAAATTCAATTTTTTTATACATTGGTGGCATTGCTCAAAGATGCTTTATTTTGAGAAAAAAAAACCCAACTGACTTTTCCTGTAGTTATTTTATGTCCTCTGTCCTATTATTGTATATTATTCTAAACTCTCCTCCTCATTGAAAAATCAACTTTCTTAAGAACACATTAGCTTTACCTTCTTTTTTGATCCATGGGTGAAGCCATGTGGAAATGATCCGGCGTGACGTCACAAATCCAGGATTCTAATTTCAATGTGGGATCAAAGAATGGGAGGGGGGGAATGAGGGAGCAGAGAAACTATGCTTAACCTTTAAGCAAAGACAGTTAGCATCAAATGGGGGGAAAACAGCAAGAAAACAGAGTGAATAAAAACAAATAAAGAATGAGAGATTAAGGTTACATCCTTGGATGTTGGCTCTGGCACTAAGTTCCTTATGATGATGGGTCTAAAAGAAAGGCCAGTTGGCTTACCTTGAAGTTTAACCAATCTAATAGTACAGGCACCACCTTTGTTATTGATGGCGGAAAAAGAAGTAGAAAAGCAGTGATCCAGTGATAACATTAACTCCTGATGTCAATACTAAAAAAGCCTTTGAAATTTAGGGTTCAGTTGTGCTAAATGTAGAGGAAGGCTATTCGAAGACTCTGAATCTGGGGCCAGAGGTCATAAGCAAGGACAAAAGAAGCTGGAATTTGGAGGACTTCATAGTCTATTGAAGAATTCCTCAATCAACTCACAGAAATAGAAAACTGCCTGGTTACTAGGGACACCTAAAAATAGGCCCCTGTAGATGACGTGAATACCTTCAGTTTGTATTAGCCTGTTGTATTTTGTTAAGGGTTTTCAGATCCATTGCCTTATTTGTTCTTCAGAGCAACCTTGTGTGGTAGGTAGGGCAGGAATTATTCACCCCATTTCACAGATGAGAAAGCAGATTCAGAGAAGTTAGGCAACTTGCCCAAAGCCAAACAGCTAGTGAGTGGCAGTGCTGAACCTATACCAAGCCATCTGATTCCAGTGAGTTATCTTTTTAGCATGCAACATTGCCTCTATTAGAACAGCTAATTCAGGTACTGTGAAAGGGTAGGGAATTAGACATTTTTAGATAGATAAGAAAATATGAAAAATGACTTTTATGAACCTCCTGGAAGTGGAAATATTACAGACTGAGAAGTAGAGTGATATTTGTATCTTCTCAGTCCCTAGTATATTACATGATGGATTTTGTACTGAAGAGGGTTTTTAATAAATGATTGAGAAATGAAGGAAGGAAGGTACTTATAGTCTTACTGCCACTCAACTGCTGAGCTGCTGGGCAGAGCAACGTGCCTTTATATTCAGCCACTATAGCTTACCTCCTATTTCTAAGTTACAACAGGAGATTGAAGGAGGGATGGGTGAGAGGTAAGACCTTTTGTAGGGGAGGCACAGCAATGGCTTTCTCATCCTATGCATGAGTCAAGCCTAAGAATGGCCTTTGTTGCTCTTCCTGAACTTTCTAGACATAGTTCAAACCATTTAGAACTTACTATTATACCTATCACCACGTAGTCTTTTGATAACACTTTCTGAGCACCTACAAATTTTGACTTTTGGTCATTTAGTTACATTTAGTTACAAAATAGTGTCAAAAGGAAAAGGAAAAAAGAAAAACAACTCTACAAATGATGTTTCCTTTTTGGAAGGTGAAGAAAAATGTCATTATTACTTCCCTACGGAACTACAGGAATTAGTAACCATGCCTTCTAGTTTCCATCTTTGGAGGCACTTTCTTTACAATACTTTGATAAAGCAATTTCTGTGACATTTTACATGCAGCCCTTTATGATATGGGTTCTTAATTTTAAGGAAGTTGGTATCAACTCTGATGGCAGAAAGTGAGGAAGAATTAAGAAGCCTCTTGATGAAGGTGAAAGAACAGAGTGTAAAAGCTGACTTGAAGCTTAACATCAAAATAACTAAGATCTGGGCAACTGGTCGCATCACTTCCTCGAAAACAGAAGGAGAAGAAATGGAAGCAGTGTCAGATTTTATATTATTGAGTTCAAAGATCACTGAAGATGAAGAGCAGCTAGGTTGCACAGTGGATAGAGTACTGGTCTGGAGGACTTGAGTTCAAGTCCAGCCTCAGACACTTACTAGCTGTGTGACCTTGGGCACTTAGCCCTGATTGCCTCCAAAAACAAAAAACAAAACAAAACAAAATATCACTGCAGATGGTAAATGCAGCTATGAAATTAAAAGAGACTTGTTCCTTGGAAGGAAAGCTATGGCAAATCTGGACAGCATACTAAAAAGCAGAGACCACCTTGCTGACAAAGTTCTGCATAGTCAAAACCATGGTTTTTCCAGCAGCAATGTATGGCGGTGAGCATTTGACGACAAGGAAAGCTGGGTGTTACGGAAACAATGCTTTCAAATTGCCATGTTAGAGAATATTTTGAGTCTCTTAGACATCAAGAAGATCAAATCAGTCTATTCTTAAAGAGATTAATTCAGACTATTTATTGCAAGGTCAAATACTGAAGCTGAAGCTTAAATACTTTGGTAACATAATGAGAAGATGGTATTCATTGGAAAAGAAGTGGATGGCAGAGGATGAGATAGATAGTGTCATGGAAACAATGAACATGAGCTTGGACAGACTTTGAGAGATAGTGATGGATAGAAGGGCCATGGGGTCATGAAGTTAGACACTACTGAATGACTGAACAACAACAACAACAAATTGGCATTTCCCCAATCTCAATGTAACATTCTTTTGTACAAAAACGTGCAATGGCTACCCATTGTCAAATTAATAAAGTCTAAACACATTCATTCATTCAGTAACTACTTATTAAGGGCCTATCGTGCATAGGGCACTTTGTTGGTTGGTTTCTGTCCTTCATTCTAGAAGAGGACCAAAATGACATCACTATGTTAGAGTCAATTTACAGTGTTCAACTGTGGCTGATCAGACCAATACAAGTTCAGAAGGTTCTACCACAAGTTGGGCACAAATAGTCCATGTGAATGTTTGGAGTGGATTCTCTAAATTTGTATATCTCATTTTTTTTGAGCTGCTGCAATTCTGTTTTGCTCATAAAGCACAGCACTTTCTTTGAGGTGAGCACGCCACGCTAGGTGGTCCTTTGCTAGCATCGCCCATATCACCCAATTAATTCTAAAATTATTCAGAAAGACTTTGTAAGATGCTGGTGAAGATACAAACTTAGATAAAACACTCCTTGACCTCAAGGAGCTTACCTAGGCATGGTATTTAACACCTTCCTCAATGGATTCCCACTTAACTTTCCAACTATGTACTTCACCCTTCAGCTGTGTTCCAGAATGTTCATCATACTCCATGCGTCAAGTGCTCTCATACCCCACACCACAAGTGTCCTGTCCCTACCCTTCACTTCTGTCTACTGAAATTCTACCCATACGTTATTTTCTTGCCTCATACACAAAGCCTTTCCTGATATTTCTAGTCAGAAAATATCATTACCTATGTGATCTTGGGAAAGTCACTTAGGTTCCTTTGCCTATAGTCTCTTAATTTGGAAAATGAGGAATTTGGATTAGATGTTGCCTGAGGTGCCTTCTGGCTCTAAATCTGTGCCTCAACCCTCCTTCTATGACCTTCCATCATACCTCATTCTTTTGTGGACTTGTGTTTTATTTTGTGTAATGTATTTGTATAATGATTTATGGCTTATTCTACTAGTGTAATGCAAAATCCATGCTTTATCTGTGCAAGTATTTTCCCTAGCCTTCATTTGAGTTCTACTTTCATGCCCTATAATGGCCTGAAGGTGACCTTCAACTCTTGAAGTCTGTGCTAATGGAATTCAAATTCCAACAGGCTCCTATAAGTGGGAAGACGTTCTGGGACAAGTTGGCGTAGCAACTGTCTATAAATATGAAATACATCACTTGAAAACCAACTTCCTTAAGTCTAGGAAGCCTACTTGAATTTGTTCACCAGCTAACAAACTTCCTTAATCACAGCCATTCACAAAGACTGTGGATTGTAGCATGGAAAAGTTGTGACCTATGCTGGTGAAGAGGGTTCCCTCCTGATGAAATCAAGGATCCTTAAGAGTTGGAAGTATTGTCGTTGTTGTTTGTTCTTAAGTCATTTCAGTCATGTCAGACCCTTCCTGACCCCATTTGGGGTTTTCTTGGAAAAGATACTGGAGTGATTTGCCATTTCCTTCTACAATTCATTTTACAGATGAGGAAACTGAGGCACACAGGGTTAAGTGACTTGCCCAAGGTCACAGATAGTAAATGTCTGGGGCCAAATTTGAACTCAGGAAGATGAGTCTACCTGACTTTAGGTCTGGCACTCTATCCACTTCATCACATAGCTAGCTCTCCAAGTATGGAAGTATTATCCATTGCCACTTATAGATGGTACTGGATGGTAGAATGGATAGAATCTTGGACTGGGAGTTAAGAGAGATTTACATTCAAATTCTGCTCCAGACACTCAGTAGCACTGTAACCCTGGGCAAATCACTTGACTTCAGCTTCAGTTTTTTCATCTATAAAATGGAGATAAAGATACTTCCCAGGATTGTTGTGAGCATCAAATGAGGTAACGTATGCAAAGTGCTTTGTGAACCTTAAAGCATTATGTAAATATTAGCTATTATTTCTCCTGATCTAGTTCCTTGCAAATAGTAAGTATGAAATGTATTTACTGAATTAAGGCATCCCTATGAATTTTGATGTAGGCAATTCCTAATTTACAATCAGATTTTATTTCAAAAATTAATCTGTAATCTGCTTATTTAGAATTCCTATCTATGGAAGCCATGGCAGCAGATCCAGGGATCCTGGAAGTAATCTCCTAGGCCTTTGTGTGTAGGTGTCATTTTCCACTTAAGGTATTACAAATTTGGGACTGCCTAGAAGACACAATGGTTAGTGAGATGTTACTTACTAATTTACAATAAATATTGTCTCCCTAGCTATTGTCTTATGATGTCCTCAAATTGTGCTATTCTTTTATTCACCAAGGTACTTTACCATTCTAAACAATTTTTCTGCCTGAACTCCATGCATGGGACACCTAGCAACACTGTTGAATGAGACTGGCAAATATCTAATTTTTTTTTTTCAGTCAAAGACAAGGTTTATTAGAACGTTCCATCATATTGGCCAGACTCTTAAGGAATCTAATTATTTATATCACTAATGCCAAACATCTAATTCTTAAAAATAGGGAATCTAATTACTTCTACTGTCTATAGAACTTAGTATCACAGAATGGGCTTTGGCAATCTCTGATTTATCCTCAATATTTCTTGTTTGTATATCATCATTTGCATGTTGCCTTCCACATTAGACTGGGAGTTCTTTGGGAGCAGGGACTGTCTTTTGCCTTTTTTGTACCCTCAGAGTTTAATGCAGGTGCTTAATAAATACTTTCTGATTGATTGTGGTCCAACCTCCTCTTTTTATCAAGGAGGACAAAAATATTGGCATTAGATTTCTTTTACGAGAGTAAAGTTAAGAGGGAAAGACCAACACAAAAGTAAAGGGGTGACGGTTGTTGTTTTTGTTCAGTCTCAGTCTTTTTTTCAGTTGTGTCTCTTTGTGACCCCTTTTGGGGTTTTATTGACAAACATCCTGGAGTGATTTGCCATTTCCTTTTCCAGCTCATTTTACAGATGAGGAAACTGAGGCAAACAGGGTTAAATTATTTGCCTCTTGTCACACAGCTATTAAGTGTCTGAGGCCAGATTTGACCTCAAAAAGATGAGTCTTCCTGATTGGAGGCTCTGCACTCTATCCACTGTATCACCTAGCTGCCCAAAGAGGAGAATGAGGAAGCACATGTTTGGCATACAAGTGGGAAATTAAAATATGTGTTCTTGAAATTTAAGGAAAATGAACAATTTTTATTATTTGAGTATAGAATAAAATTTCCAAATTAAGTTAAAGTAAGGATCATTAGCTCTTTATTAATGATTAAAACTAACTAGACAGATTTGATTAACCTGATCATTTTCAACTGTTGCCCCATGATAATTTTTCAAGGTCTATATTTTTAAAAGCTGGAAACTTCTCCCAGTCTCTGTCTCTGCCCACATGCAGATCCTCAAGTATCACAACTAGAGAAGATGACTGGCTTTGGTTGGAGAGAGAGTAGATTAGTGGTGACTTGGCTGTGACTCAGGGAGGTGGGGTAGCAAGGAAGAGAAAGATAGCTGTTAATGCCAAAAATAAAATTCACTTCAGAATCTTAAAATAACTTCTTATTGATAACTTTTTTTAAAACAACACCCAAGATTGAGAAGCATGCACCCAAAGGGTTTGGACAATGTCTTCTATCAGCAATGTCCTTCAGAGACTAACTGAATAACATACAGGAGGCTGGTTTCTGAATGAAGAAATAGGGAAAACCTTAAACTTAATTTAAGGATTGGTTATTTATATAAGAGAGAAATAATAATCATGAGGACTGGCTTTTCCAAGGAGTTGGTATCTGACCTGAGCATTAAAGAGAGATAAAGATCCTGAAGAGGGAAAATGTTTGTGTTCATATTCATATTTGTAATCTTCAGTCAAGTACCAGCTTGTATCTACTAGAAATCAGAATACACAATCTACTGTTATCTTGATTTTTTTTTTACCTAAATAGATGAATGATTGAATTTTCCCATCAAGTCTTAGACCTTCTAGATGGCTTTTGGATCCAATGGGATCCATCTGTCAATGGGGTGTTTCATTTTCCTTGCTAAATGACTTACTTAGCATATTTTTATATGATAGATTGTCAGCTTCCAAATATATGTAACCTTAAGCCTCTTGCTTCTTTTAATACAACAAACTTTTTTTTCAGATATTTATTGTATACAGAATACTGTGATAGGTGCTGGTGAGATATAACGTTCAGATAAGGGTCCTGTCCACTAGGAGCTTATAGTATATTAGGGTAATAGGACATAAACACTGATATCTATAATATACAATTTAACATAGTAAGTTCTGAGAGAAATTATTATTAATAATCAATGATTTGGGAAGATCCAGAGTTCTCTTTTTTTCTCTAATGTCCTGATTTTAAAAGTTCAGTGTCTTGAAGGACATTGCTGATAATGAGACTAGACCAGGACTCCACCCTGGTGGGACAGCCATTGTATTCTGCTTAGACTTGGGATACATTTTTTTTTGTGTGAAGCAATCATGTTTAAGTGACTTGCCCAGGGTCAGCTAGTTAGTGTAAGGGTCAAGTGTCTGAGGCTGGATTTGAATTCAGGTCCTCCTGACTCCAGGGCTGGTCCTCTGTCCCCTGCACCACCTAGGATTTTTTTTTTAATAGGTTGCCCAAGGCTGAGATTGGTCTGGGTATAGAGATAAAACTCTCTGTCCAAGGGTGACACGATGTCACTCTCAGCCCCTCATTTTAATATAGCCCCTTTCCCATTGTGTTAACCAATCAGAGTTGATTGTCACTCCTCTTTTAAAATAACATAAGCCCTGAGCCTGCCATGATGGTCTTTGGTCTAAGAGAGATGGCCAAAATACCATCCTTCTGTTAATAATAGGCTGGTTTTATTAATAAAATGATTAAATTACTCAGAAATTATGTCTCAAAACCTTTTTAATCACTGCAGTACCTTAGAGTTATTTTGAAAAGTTCTATGTAAGGATTCAGGAAAAGAACTCAAAGGAAAAACAAAAGGCTTACAATTGCTTCTAGGCAGGTATATATTTAAACCCACTTGTTTTAACATCACTTCTAGGGGTTTCTTCTGCCTTTGTCTTAAGGCATCATCTTACAGATGAAAAAAACTGAGTCTTACAAAGATTAAATGATAGTAAAGGTCACAAAGCTGGGAACTGACTAGGATCTGGGTCTTCTAAGTCCTACTGTAGCTCTCTTTCCTTTCTGCTGTATTGCCTTTCTTCTCCACTGACCTAAAGGACTGGAAAGAGATAACTCAGATTTGGTTTTTGGAAAGAAGTTAGCCCCCAAATTTGTGATGGAACCCAGTTAAGGAGTCTTCTGATTGGAAGTCTGATCTGGGATCCATATTTAAATGAATGAATGAACAAACCAATGAATAAAAAATGTGTATTAACCACATACTACGTGTTAGGAATTAAGATAAACACTGGGGATTTGAATATAAGCAAGCAAGCCTTGTTGTTGTCTAGCCTTGCCTCAGGATAGACTGTGGGTAGGTTAGGTTCAATACTGGAATGAAATTAGATGTTCATAGGCCATTAAATAGTTAACAAAAGGAGATTTATTTAGGTGGGGGGCAGGATATTCAAAAAGACAACAAAAGTTGTTTCAGCTGAGACTTTCTTTTTTTTACTCATGTAACCAAGAAGCACTATCAATATCCAGAGACTTTAGCAGTTTCCTGTCTCAGGTATGGTGTCAATGCCTTTAAAAAAAAAAAAGAACTAGTGGGGCAGCTAGGTGGTGCAGTGGGTAGAGCACTGGTCCTGAAGTCAGTAGGACCTGAGTTCAAATCCAGCCTCAGACCAAACACTTGACACTTACTAGCTGTGTGATCCTGGGCAAGTCACTTAACCCTAATTGCCTAAAAAAACCCCCAAAAAACTAGCCCAACTTATATGGTGAAGGACTCTGGTAGACACTCCTCCTACCACACCTTCTCTCAAAGAATTTACATTCTAATAGGGAGCCCAGCACCTTCTTTGATGTGGACATGCCATGTTGGGTGGTCCTCTGCCAACATTTCCCATGACTCCCATGACACAATCAATACTAAGTTTCTTCAGAGAGACCTTGAGAGTGTCCTTGTGCCATTTCTTCTGATCTCCATGTAAGCACTTGCCTTGTGTGAGTTCTCCATAAAACAGTCTTTTAGGTAATTGCATGTTTGGCATTTGGGCTATGTAGCCCACCCATCAGAGTTGCACTCTCTGAAGTAGAGTATGAATGCTGGGCAGTTCAGCCTGAGAGAGGACCTCAGCGTCCAGTACTTTATCTTGCCAGGTAACCTTCAGAATTTTCCTAAGATAATTCAAATGGAAGCAGTTCAATTTTCTGTCATGGCATTAGTTGACTGTTCAAGGTTCGCAGGCATACAACAATGAAGTCAGCACAGTGACCCTGTAGACCTTCAGTTTGGTATGCAGCCTAATATTCTTCTCTCCCACACTTTTCTTTCAGAGCTTCCCAAATGCTGAACTGGTTCTGGCAATGTGTGCGTCAACCTCATCATCTATGTGAACATCCCTGGAAAGTATACTGCCAAGGTAAATGATCTTAGCAGCATTCAAGTGGAGAGCATTCAGAATTTCTCCATTTCCTGTTATCGATGGCTCCACATATGGATGGTGTGGTGCTGGTTGGTGGAGAACCTATGTTTTCTTGGTCTTGATTGTTAGGCCATTAGCACAAGCAGATAATCAATCCATACTCTATTGCAACTCAGCCTCAGAGGCTGCATTAAATACACAATCATATGGGAACAAAAAGTTATGCATCAACTCTCCATCTACTTTACTATTGTCTTATAACCTTTTCAAGCTAATTTACCATCAGTACATTTTAGCATGAAGTTTTTCATGAACAGAGGTAGAATGATGTGAAGATAGTAAGGGAGTGACTCCCTACTATCTTGTTGTTGTTGTTGTTGTTTGTCCTTCGTTCTTGAAGAGGACCATGATGTTGGGAAGGAGATGCAATGACTTGCAAGTGAATTGGATTTATGTGAGAGAGGGCTGTGCAAAGTCACCAGCCTCATTCTCTCCTCTGGACCATCTAAGGTGCAGTGACAAGATATAAACTCATAGTAGATATGAATTGGTTGTAGCATGTTATAAACAAGTGAATAGGATGTCATTAAGAAATGTATGACTTTGAAAAAGAAAATGGACCAACTTGCCAGGTATATGAGAAAACTAAGTGATAAATGATGGATATTCTGTGTCTTCTATTGGAATCCACAGAATGTCAAGAGAATGCTAGGAAGTTCCACAATACAGTGGGTAGGTAGATTCCCTCTCAAACATCTCTTCCATTCAATTTTCCAGAGGGAGTTTACCTAATGTTCTTAGTATTCCCTTCTCCCTTACTCTCATCACAAGCATGGCAGGCTGATCCTTTTTTTCCCAAAGTCATACATTTTTATGATGATCCCCTTCAGCCCTTTCCCAACCCCTAGGAACCTCTGCAATGTCCTTTGGGTGACACTTGACTTTAGAATCTCACATTGTATCACCAAACTTAGATTTGAAAAAAAAATAACAACAGCAAAAATTTTGACATTAAACAAGTGGTTATTTGGGGAAGAAAGGTTGAATTCATCTTGGTATGTGTACATAGATATGACCCCAGGAGACTTCTTTGTATTGTGGGTGAACAAAAAACAAACAAATGAAAAAAAAAAGCTTAAAAATCACATATACCAGACACTATAGACATAATCAGAGTCATATCCTCAGCCTGTCAGAAGGAGCAAGGTGCTATGTGATCTCTTCCTTTAGTTACAGCAATGATTGTCTACTATGTTAATAAATTGGAATGAATTATAGGGAAAATAAGCCTTAAAAAATAGTATTTTCATCTGAAAATTCTTCAGTTTCACTTTCTAAATGTGATTTCTTTTAAGTGAAATATGTTTTAAACAGAACAGACTTTAGGAAACTTCTTACTGGAAAACTGAGACTCTTCTCACGAATTTCTTTGGGTTTTGATTCTGTAGCACAAAGGGAGGCTGGGAGGCTAGAAACTTGAAGAGGAGAAAAGAAAAAGACATGACCCCGACAGTCCAGAAAGTCTGAAGAAATGCACTCCATAAGAAGGCAAAGAGGATATGGTGTGCTAAAAGACAGTTTTGATAATTTATCTTTGAATTTTGCTCCAATTATCTCCAATTTTTCTGTACCTGATGAACTGAGTAGTAGATGAAGATTCTAGAATACTTTATCTTCTGTAGAAGATGTTTGTATTAAGAGTTGCTGTGAACGTGATCATTTTAGCCTGTCTTATTCAGTAAGTAAAGCTCTGAATGGGAGTTTTCCCCAAAATTCCTCTTTTCTTTTTGTCCATATGTGTCTGGAAGCAATAAATCCAGCAGGATGGTGAAAAAGTAAGCAGTAAAACGGCTCCATCATCCTAAAGTTATTTTAATTCCAAAATTTCTGCTTAAAAAAAAAAAACCAAAACCAAAAACAAAAACTAAAAAACACCCGACACCACACAACCAAACCTTCTCACAAAGGGAACAAAAGACAGGCCTAAGCTGGGCCTTTGCACCAAATGCATTTCAATGCTGCGGAAGCATTTCATTTTCTAGTGATTTCAAGGTCTGTACATCCCCTGCTGTTTGTAGTCTTTATTAAAAAAGAGAAAAAAGAAGAAGAAAGAAAAGGAGAAACCCTACATGACAAGAACATGAAACCCTGAGGGTGGTTCATGTCAATTTTGAAGCTTTTCTTCACTTCTCCAGGGACACTGATGTCAATGTCTTAATAAGAGAAGGAAAGCAGTTTCTATGCCTGAAAGCATGTGCTTCAGCCCAGAAAATCAACCATGGAAGAAAGAGTGAAAGCAACCAACACAATCTGTGTGCTGGAAGGGCTGGTTAAGTGAGGTCTCCATGACTTAATGCGCAGAGACTTGATTGCAAAGTTATTCCCATTTAAGGCTGGAAGGGAAAAATCTACGAGGAGTGGTTGGGTTCCCTATTACCCCCTGCTCAAATAAATCTTGTCCTTACCTCACAGCATATTGAAAAATATTCCATCCTCTCACAATTATTATCCTCTGTTTTCATAATGTTAAACTAAATAATCGTACAGTATAAACTGAAAAGACATTTTTATAACTTGAAAACTATTTTATACTGATGGAAGAACTGGTATTTAAGGCATTATATTTCAATTCATATTTCTAACCCTTGTCATTTGTACATTTAGAGAATAAAGAATGTAATCAGCAAAGGCTTTTTTTATATTAATACTTGATTCTCCTAAATATTCTAAAAAGAAAAATTAGTGAAAAATAGACAAATTAATTAATTAAAAATTTTAAGTATTTTATTAATACAATTATCACAGAATCTCAAAGTTGGCAGAGATTTCAAGGGCCATCTATTCCAAACTGTAGTAGGAAGAGCTCTAAATTTAGAGTCAGAGGACATGAATTAAAAAGCTGCCTGCTACTTTTGTACCTGAGTGACTCTGGGAAAATCACTCTCTGGGCCTCATCCATGCCTCGTCTGCAAAATGAGGAAGCTGGACTAGATGTCCCCTGAAGTCCTTTCTAGCTCTACATATGGTTCCTTTTATAATGTCCTCAACAAGTTATTAAAATCCTCAAAGAAGTCCTTGCTTGATTAAGCAACAATAAAACTTTCTGTAACAATGACTAGACCTTTTCACCCCCCATGACTTATAAATTTAAACCTATAAAAATACATTGGAAATGTTTCATAGAATGTTTTAAAATATATAATCCTTTTGATTTTCTTTTTTTAGGCAATTGGGGTTAAGTGACTTGCCCAGGGTCACACAGCTAGTGAGTGTCAAGTGTTTGGTAAAATATATAATTCTTAATGTGCTACCTTTTCTTTCTTTCTGTTTGATTGTTCAAATATTAAATCTGCTTTTCCCACCTTTACTAATGGAAATGTATTTTGGAAAAAGAATAGAATGCTCAGCTTAGAGTCGAAAAGATCTGAGTAAAAATGGGGCCTTAGACACTTACTACTGTGTGATCCTAGGTAGGTCATTTAACCTCTATTTTCCTCAGTTTCTGCAACTGTTAAATGGAGGTAATAATATGAACTGTCTCCTAGCGTTGCCGTGAGGACAAAATGAAGTAGTATTTGTGAAGTTCTTAGCACAGTGCCTGATACATAGGAGGTACTTAATAAATGCTTGTTCCCTATCTCTTTCCTTAATACTAGATTGGGAGTAGGCCAATTATGTTCAGACATAATTATATCTGTCTGAATGGATAAATGAATAACATTGCATTAAATGATAAATGAATAACATTATTCAATAAAAAATTTTAAATCAGCAACTACATGCAGGCATTGCTTTAACTATTGAAGAAATGTGGTTTATGCAAGAAGTAGTCCTTACCCTGATGGAGCTCACAATTTAGTAGGAGGATTAGACACACACACACACGCACACACATGCACACACACACACACACACACACAAGTACTTTTATTACACAATATTAAATGATAAGATAAAATAAGAATTGTAAACCAAAGTGCTAGGTGAGATCCAAAAAGAAAGGCCATGGCAAAATAAGGGGATCTGGAAAGACTTCAAGGAGGAGGTCACATTTCAACTGGACTTTGAAGGACTGGAAAGGATTAAACAGAAGAAAAGAGGAAGAAAAGGCATTCCAGGCAGAGGAAGGAATCTGAGCAAAAGTATGGAATCTAGGGAGATCTCTTAGGAGACTATTATAAGAGTCCAAGCCATTTCCACATTTTCTCCCTCACTCACTTTCTCCCACTCTCCTTTTTCCCTTCATTGAGACGGCAAGCAATTTGATATGTTATACATGTGTAGTCATGCAAAACATATTTCTGTATTAATCATTTTGTGAAACAAAACACAGACCAAAAATTTAAAAAAAAATCCAAGAAAAAATTTTAAAAAGTTAAAAAAAAAACATGTTTTGAGGATCTGCATTCAGACCCCATCAGTTCTTCCTCTGAAGGTGGATAGAATTTTTCATAATGAGTCCTTTGGAATTGCCTTGGATCATTGTGTTGCTGAGAATAGCTAAGTCACTCACAGTTGATCATTATACACTACTGCTGTTACTACATACAGTGTTCTCCTGGTTCTACTCACTTCACTTTGCATCAGTTCATGTAAATCTTTCCAGGTTTTTCTGAAATCTGCTTGATTATCATTTCTTACAGTACAATCATCACATTCTTATACCATAACTTGTTTAGCCATGCCCCAATTGATGGGCATTCCCTCAATTTTCAATTCTTTGCCACCTCAAAAAAGAGCTGTTATAAATATTTTTGTACACACAGGCTCTTTTCCTTTTCCTTTGATCTCTTAGGGATATAGAACTATTAGTGGTATTACTGGGTCAAAGGGTATGCATAGTTTGATTGCTCTTTGGTCATAGTTCCAAATTGCTCTCTGGAATGGTTAGATCTGTTCACAATCCCCTTATGTCTCAGTTTTTCCATATCCCCTCCAACATTTGTTATTTTCCTTTTCTGTCATATTAGCCAATCTTATAGTTGTGAGGTGGTACCTCTGAGTTGTTTTAATGTACACTTCTCTAATTAATAGTGATTCAGAGCATTTTTTTATACAACTATAGCTAGTTTTAATTTTATCTTCTGAAAACTGCCTATTCAGATCCCTTGACCATTTATCAATTGGGGAATGAATTGAATTTTTATAATTTTGACTCAGTTCTCTATGTATTTGAGAAATGAGGCCTTTATCAGAGAAACTTGCTGTAAAATTCCACTCCCCCCCACAGTTCCAGCTTTTTAAAAAATCTTGTCTGCTTTGGTTTTATTTGTGCAAAACCTCTCTAATTTAATGTAATCAAAATTATCCATTTAACATCCCACCCCACAAAGAATGAAGTTATTGAAAAAGTCTGTATCAGTATATACTCGGAATTTGTATGCTACCAAATAGTAGAGGCAGTATGGAATAATGGATAGAGTGTGAAGTTTGTAGTCAGGAAGTCCAGGGTTCAAGTCTTACTTTGGACACTTTATAGCTCTGGGACCCTGGGAAAAATCAATTAACTTTTCTGTACCTCAGACAATTTGTCAGGAAGTGCCTGCTAAATCATAAAAGGGCTGCTATTTGTGTGACTGTTTCTCCTTCAGATTTCAATTATCCAGGCTGATCAAATCACAGATCCTTCACATGTTCTACCAATAGCATACAAACTGCCTTCCTGAACAAATGAGTGTCCATGAAAAAGACTGGGGGGCCCATTTCACCTTTCCATATTTGGTTAAAGGCATGAACTGTTAACCAGCACTATCATGAGCTAAAGATAAGTAACAAGTAACCCTAAGACAAATAGAACAGAGAATTTGCAATTTCCTAAGAAATTATGTATAATTCAGTAATTATACTATTACATAAGGGTGTCAATCTATTAGGCTGATGTTTATTATAATTTTCAGCTTAATAATAATAACAATAATACATTAATGAATGCAAGGAGATGGTGGAGACAATATAGCACATCACTTCGGGTTGTAAGAAATGTAGCAACTGCCAAAGATTTGGAAAAATATGACCTGGGGAAGGGAAAAGGGAAATGAACAAACATTTATTAAGCACCTATGTGTCAAGTGAGCAGCTAGATGGCACAGTGGATAGTTGAGCCTGGAGTCAGGAAGAGTTGAGTTGAAATCCAGCCTCAGACACTTATTAGCCATGTGACCCTGTGCAAGTCACTTAACTCTGTATGCCTCAGTTTCTTCCTCTGTAAAATGAGCTGGAGAAGAAAATAGTGAACTACTCCAGTAGCCCTAAGTGGTGTCGTAAAGAGTTGGACATGATTGAAACTACTCAACGATAACAAATGTGCCAAATGCTGTGCTAACTTCTTTACAAATAATTATCTCATTTGATTCTGGTGACTAGATTCATGGATCTGAGGCTCACCATTTTTGCTGTTTATAGATAACAAATCTCCATGCTACAAATATAGACTTCAAAATATCCTTCAGAACTCGTCCAATAAAGTATAATAAAACTGGACCATTATTACAGACCAAACCATTGTCTACAATGATCAAGACCGAACACTGCTTTGTAAAGATTTAAGAACAATATTATTAATAGCTGTCATCTTCCCAAATGCTCATAATCTAAGCTTGTAGGCAGCTTGAAAAGTTTATCTCATAATAATAAGTTACATGGAATGAAAACCTGGCCAGAGTGATTGAAATCATGTGGGGAGAAGATAAAGTACATAGCACTGTTGTCCTTCCTTTCTGCCCCTGGAACTCTACCAAGACTGTGCTCAGTGAGCTTCCAGTGTTGGACCTCATAATCTAATACAAAACAATTATTTTAATCAACCTAGGCAATAAGCCATTGAATGTCAAATACAAAGAGTAAGAGCAGGTTAGTAACTAGCCCCAGGACCATTTGAACCCCATCAAGAGAAATGCATGAATGAAAAATCATGAAAGAGTTGACTATGTGAAAAGCATTGTGATTAAGCACTGGAGCTATGAATAGATAAGTCAAACAGTCCCTGCTCTCCTGGTGCTCATTTTCTAATGAAGGAGACTACACATATGGAGGATCTCAGTAGCAGAGCATTATTAGGGTGCAGTAGCAAAGAATATTCTTTACTGTTATTTCCACTGATAAAAACCATATCAATTTCTGATGTTAATCCATTTGATGGTACCAAGGACTTTGGCTTTCTTTTCTGGGTCCTGATGATGAGAAGAAAAGAAATTACTACTAACAATAATGTTGATGATGGTGGTGGTGGTGATGATGATGATGATAACTGACATTTATATAGTTCTTCAAGTTGGCAAAGAATTTTATACACATTATAAGCAATTGAGTTTCACAACAATCTATGAGTTAGATACTATGAATTGCCTTGTTTTATAGATAGGGAAACTGAGACTCAGAGAGGTTAAATGACTACTTCCTGGTCACATAGGTGGGAAGTTTCAGCATAAGATTTTAACTCAGGCCTTCTTGACTCCAAGTGCATGCCCCTATCAACTAAGCCAAGCTATTCACTGTCACACAAATTGGAATTCCAGTTTTCCTATCTCCAAGTTCAGTACTCTTTTCACCACACCACACTGCTTGCTAGAGGATAGATGAAAGAACACTGGCTTTGAAGTTAGAAGCCCTGGACAGGAGTCCTAGTTCTAACACTTACTTTCAGTGTGTCACTTTTAATTTAATTTAATATTTAATTTAATATTTGTGATGTAATATTTCTGTGCTTCAGTCTTTTCATCTGCATAATGGAGAAATAATACTTGCATTGGAATGAATTCTTATAGCATCCCAATAATCACAATGGAATATTGTGAAATCATAATAACTGAACCTAGCTTAGAAGAAGAGATGAGAATATATGTTCCTCCTTTCTTTGTAGAGAGTAGGGGATTATGGGTAAGGAACACTGCATAAAATATCAGACTTGGTTGATCTATTGGTTAGTTTTGCTGAACTTTTTCTTTTTTTTTTTTTTATAGAGATAGCTCTCTGGGGAGGGCTTGGAAAGGCCTTGGGAAGGGCAACATTGGAAAATGTAAGTAATGTAACAGCAAAAGACACCAATATCTTTTTTTTTTTAAAGAATACATTTTATAAACTTTATAGCACTATGTAATTCATTATCAGCAAGCAGGCACAGTGGATAAAGCACTGATCCTGGGTCAGGAAGTACTGACTTTAAATGTAGCCTCAGAAACTAACTTGTGTGAGCTTGGACAAATCACTTAACTTCAGTTTGTCTCAGTTTCCTCAATTGTAAAATGGAGATAATAATAGTACCTATCTCTGAGTGTTGTTGTCAGGATCAAATGAGATAATATTGGGGAAAAAAAAATCTGCTTATCATAGTGCCTGGCACAAAGTTGTTGCTATGTGAGCGGTAGTTATAAGAATAATAGTTATTATTAGCCACACATACAATTATTCTCTATGTACATTTATGTAGAAAGCAAAACTTTTGTCTATATATAGAAATATAAGCTGAAAACACTGAATGATTCACTTTCTTGTGCTCAAAATGTAACCCCAGGTCCAGAGCCCTTTGGGATGGCGACTCTGTACTTATCGGTGAAGATCAATGCAATCTTCTTCATTGAAATTGGAAGCCAGAAATGTCCAAAACAACTTGAAACTTGAAGAGCCTGAAGAGATTCTCCTTTTTCCCACTCTGGCCAACTCTACCTTGCCCCTCATATAGGTAGGGGGTATTGATTTCCATAAACAAGGACACAGTACCATACCAATGGACTTTGGGACTGGGGTTACAAAAATAATTGGGGTTTGAGTTACTTTTTTTGCTGTAACCAACATTCTACTCATAGTCTACTTTCCTTTATTCAAACACGGCTCACAACACTGCAGAGTGTCAGCCTGAATTAGATTGAAATGTAATTAGGAAATATTTAGCAAAATAAATAAAAATACAACAAGACATAGATAACATTCCATTTAAAAGTAAATCAATTTGTGGCCTGCAGGGATCCCTTGTACAGTTTAGTTTCTTTCTATTTCTATTTGAGTTCCACATGACTGTTCTACAACGTCAAAAAAAAATGCCCCACTGGAGCCAGATGGTAACAGTGAAATTCTCTATTAAAATCAATTATCCCTCTATTGGTCAAATAACGAGATATAGTGACCCTTTATTCTTCCCTGTATGAGTCAGAGATTGATTGCTGTTGCATAAGTCTAGGACAGGGAATGGGAATATAAATCCCAGAACAGGAGCAGACAGGCATAGGCAGGGGTGAAGATGGTTTTGCAGACCTCTTGACATTCTCCAGGGTTCATTGTTGCAGCTAGTCTATTCTAGCGATGTAGTTTCCCACAGGTCTTTGAAAGGCTTTTATGAAAATATGTTAGCTAGTGCCATATGAGGCTGTCATCTAGCTGCTGAGGAATAGCTCTCTGATCAGTTTGGGCATAAGCCTGATTAAAGCAAGTCATCAAAAATAAGGCATAAAGGAACATCTTTCCTGCTCATGTAACAGCTTTTCTAGTAAGGCTAGGACTGGTTGCCTGTCAGGGGGCCTAAGTTGCTAAAGACCCTAGAAGTTGTATTTCATTGTAACCCTGAGTGGTTATACTCAGAACAAACTATTCTATATACCCTGTAGAACTTGAAAGGAAAAATAAATTTATTTTCCATGGAATTATGGAGTATTCCATAGAATCACATCCCATTTCATTGGCTCCATCTTATTAACTCTGGAAACATAGAAGAGTATGTGGGGCCTTTCTCTCCTACTCCACTGTTTACCACTGTGAAAAACATTACAAGTCAAAACCTGCTCACAAAAAGCTTCAAGGGAGTGTTCAAATTCTTTTGTTTGTTGAACTGGAATTCTGTTGTATCAAATTTTACTTGAAATAGAAGTTCCTTTGGGGATTGAAATGTTTTTGTATTAGGCTTTAACTTGTATAATGTTCTCTCTCTCTGTCTCCCTCCCTCCCCCCACCTCTCTGCCTCTCCCTCTTTTTGTAGATACATTTATATCATCTATTTCTATCTTTATCTTTCTATATATCACACAATTATAATAATTAGCTTATTTTCATCCTAGGGTAATATATAATGGCCCCTCAGGTCCACTTTGTTTCCTCCTCTGTTGCTTTAGGGACTTTACAGTTAGTCAATAAACATCTATTAAGCACCTACTTGGTACCAAAGACCTTTCTAAGCACTAGGGATACAAAAAGAGACAAAAGACAATATCTATACTCAAGAAACTCATAATCTATTGAGTGTGTGTGTGTGTGTGTGTGTGTGTGTGTGTGTATGTGTCTGTGTGTGACATGATCAGACCTATAGTTTAGGAAAATCACTTTGGTGGATGAAATGAAGAATGGATTAGAGTGAGGAGAGACTTCAGACAGACAGACCCATCAGGAGGTCATCACAAATAGTCGGGGTATGAGAATTTATGAGGGCTTGCACCAGAGTTCATATTAAACAAAAAGTTAGGAGTATAAAACAAGTTAGAAGTATGATCATAATCAACCTTAAGCCCTAGTTAGAACAGTTCCTAACATTTAGGCAAAAAGTCATGTAATGTTGTTTGGTTCCTGTTACATGAAACATCTCTCAAATCTCTTCTTTTTTTCTCTCTTTTTTTTCTTTTTTCTTATTAATTTATTTTGAATTATCAACAATCACTTTCATAAGCTCTTGAGTTTTAAAATTTTCTCTCCCTCTCTCCACACCTCCCTTCCCTAGATGGTGCACAATCTGATATAGCTTATACATATACATTCGTATTAAACATATTTTCACATTAGTGATATTGTAAGTAAGAATGAGAACCAATAGGAGGAACCACCAGAAAAAGGAAACAAAACATAACAGAAGGAAAAAAATAGGAAATAGTATGCTTCAATCTGCATTCAAACTCCATAGCTCTTTCTTCTTTGTGGTTAGCATTTTCCATCACAAGGCCTTTGGAGATGCCTTAGATCCTTGTATTGCTGAGAAGGGTTAAGTTTATCAATATTAGTCATCGCACAAAGTGGCTGTTATTGTGTACATGTTCTCCTGGTTCTGCTCACTTCACTCAGCATCAGACCATACAAGTCTTTCCAGGTTTTTCTGAAGTCAGCCTGTTCATCATTTCTTATAGCACAATAGTATTCCATTACATTCACATACCACAACTTGTTCAGTCATTCCCCAATTGACGGGCATCCTCTCAATTTCCAGTTCTTTGCCACCACAAAAAGGGCTGCTATGAATATTTTTGTGCTTGTAGGTCCTTTTCCCATTTGTATGATCTCTTTGGGATATAGTCCTAGAAGTGCTATTGCTGGGTCAAAGGGTATGCATATTTTTATAGCCCTTTGGGCATAGTTCCAAACTGCTCTCCAAAATGGTCAGATCATTTCACAACTCCATCAGCAATGCATTACTGTTCCAATTTTCCCATATCTTCTCCAAAATTTATCATTTTCCTGTTTTGTCATGTTGGCCAACCTGATAGATGTGATGTGGCACCTCAGAGTTGTTCTCATTTGCATTTGTCTAATCAAGAGCAATTTAGAGCATTTTTCATATGACTGTAGATGGCTTTAATTTCTTCATCCGAGAACTGCCTGTTCATATCCTTTGACCATTTATCAATTGGGGAATGACTTGTATTCTTATAAATTTGACTTCACTCTCTATATATTTTAGAAATGATGCCTTTATCAGAGAGACTGGTTGTAAAAAGTCTTTCCCAATTTTCTACTTTCCTTCTAATCTTAGTTGCATTGGCTTTGTTTGTGTAAAAACTTTTCAATTTAATGTAATCAAAGTTATCCATTTTGTTTTTTGTAATGTCCTCTATCTCTTGTTTGGTCATAAATTCTTCTGTTCTCCATAAATCTGATAGGTAAACTATTCCTTGCTCTCCCAGTTTGCTCACAGTATCAGCCTTTATATCTAAATCATGAACCCATTTTGACTTTATTTTGGTATATGGTGTGAGATTTTGATCTATGCCTAGTTTCTGCCATACTCTTTTCCAGTTTTCCCAGCAGTTTTTGTCAAAGAATGACTTCTTACCCCAGAAGCTGAGGTCTTTGAGTTTATCAAATAATAGATTACTATAGTCATTCACTACTGTGTCTTGCATACTTAACCTATTCCATTGATCCACTGCTCTATTTCTTAGCCAGTACCAAGCAGTTTTGATGATTGCTGCTTTATAATACAATTTAAGATCTGGAATGGTTAGGCCACCTTCCCCTGCATTTCTTTTCATTAGTTCCCTTGATATTCGGGACCTTTTGTTCTTCCAAATGAATCTTGCTATTATTTTTTTTAACTCTATAAAATAATTTTTTGGTAGTTTGATTGGTATGGCACTGAATAAGTAAATTAGCTTAGGTAGAATTGTCGTTTTTAATTATATTAGCTCGGCCTACCCATGAGCAACTGACGTTTTTCCAATTATTTAGATCTGACTTTATTTGTGTGAAAAATGTTTTGTAATTGTGTTCATAGAGTTCCTGAGTTTGTTTTGGGAGGTAGACTCCTAAATATTTTATACTGTTTACATTAAGTTTAAATGGAATTTCTCTTTCTATCTCTTGCCTTTGGGCTTTGTTGGTAATATATAGAAATACTGATGATTTATGTGGGTTTATTTTATATCCTCCAACTTTGCTAAAGTTGTTTATTATTTCAAGTAGTTTTTTACTTGGTTCTCTAGGATTCTCTAAGTATATCATCATGTCATCCGCAAACAGTGATAGCTTTGGTTTTTTTTTTTTTGCCTATTCTAATACTTTTAATTTCTTTTTCTTCTGTTATTGCTAAAGCTAACTTTTCCAGTATGATACCGAACAACAGTGATGATAATGGGCATCCTTCTCTCACCTTCCAATCTTATTGGAAATGCTTCTAGCTTGTCCCCATTACATATGATGCTTATTGAAGGTTTTAGGTAGATGCTATTTATTATTTTAAGGAAGACTCCATTTATTCCTATGCCCTCCAGTGTTTTTTAATAGGAATGGGTGTTGTATTTTGTCAAAATCTTTTTCTGCATCTATTGAGATGATCATGTGGTTTCTGTTAGTTTTGGTGTTGATATGATCAATTACGCTGATAGTTTTTCCTAATATTGAACCAGTCCTGCATTCCTGGTATAAATCCTACCTGGTCATAGTGTATTATTCTTGTGATAAGTTGCTGTAATCTGTTTGCTAATATTTTATTTAAAAATTTTTGCATCTATATTCATTAGAGAAATTGGTTTATAATTTTCTTTCTCTGTTTTGACTCTTTCTGGTTTAGGTATCAGCACCATATTTGTATCATAAAAAGAATTTGGTAAGACTCCTTCTTCACTTATTTTCCCAAATGATCTACATATATTGGAATTAATTGTTCTTTAAATGTTTGATAGAATTTGCTTGTAAATCCATCTGGCCCTGGAGATTTTTTCCTAGGGCGTTCATCAATGACTTGTTCAATTTCTTTCTCTGAGATGGGGTTATTTAAGCATTTTACTTCCTCTTCTGTTAATCTGGGCAATTTATATTTTTGTAAATATGTATCCATTTCACTAAGATTGTCAAATTTATTGTTTTAATTTCCTCTTCCTTGGTGGTAGATTTACCTTTTTCATTCTTGATAGTGGTAATTTGGTTTTCTTCTTTCTTTTTTTAAATTAAATTAACCAAAGTTTTATCTATTTTATTGTTTTTCTCCCCCATAAAACCAGCTCTTAATTTTATTTATTAGTTCAATAGTTTTCTTAATTTCAATTTCATTAATTTTTCCTTTGGTTTTCAATATTTCTAATTTGGTGTTTAATTGAAGATTTTTAATTTGTTCTTTTTCTAGTTTTTTTAGTTGTATGCCCAATTCATTGATCTCCTCTTTTTCTATTTTATTTATGTAAGCATTTAGAGATATAAAACTTCCCCCAAGAAATACTTTCACTGCATCCCATAAGTTTTGGTATGTTGTCTCATTATTGTCGTTCTCTTGAATGAAGTTATTGATTGTTTCTATGATTTGTTGTTTGACCTAATCATTTTTTAAGATTAGATTAAAAAATAATTGGAAACTAAATAATCTACTTTTCCATGGCCCTTTATTATATATAATTTTTATTGCATCATTATCTGAAAAGGATGCATTTAATATTTCTGCCTTTCTGCATTGCATTGTGAGGTTTTCAAGCCCTAGTACGTGGCCAATTTTTGTGTATGTACCAACTACCGCCGAGAAAAAAGTATATTCCTTTCTATCTCCATTCAGTTTTCTCCAGAGATCTATCATACATAACTTTTCTAATATTCTATTCACCTCCTTAACTTCTTTCTTGTTTATTTTGTGGTTAAATTTATCTAGTTCAGAGAGGGGGAGGCTGAGGTCCCCCACTAGTATAGTTTTGCTGTCTATTTCTTCCTGTAACTCCCTGAACTTCTCCTTTAAGAATTTGGATGCTATACCATTTGGTGCATATATGTTTAGTAATGATATTACTTCATTGTCTTTGGTGCCTTTTAGCAGGATGTAGTTTCCTTTCTTATCTCTTTCGATAAGATCTATTTTTGCTTTTGCTTTGTCTGAGATCAGGATCACTACCCCTGCTTTTTTTCACTTCAGCTGAAGCATAATACATTCTGCTCCAGCCTTTTACTTTTACCCTGTGTGTGTCACTCTTTTTCAAATGTGTTTCCTGTAAACAACATATTGTAGGATTATGGTTTTTAGTCCATTTTACTATCTGCTTCTGTTTTGTGCGAAAGTTCATCCCATTCACATTCCCAGTTATGATTACTATCTTTGTGTTTCTCTCCATCCTTCCCCCCACCCTCTGTTTATGTTTTTCTCCTTTTCCCTCCTCATTTGTGTTTTGCTTTTGATCACCCCTTCCTCAGTCCCTCCTCCCTTCTATTAGCCCCTTCCCTTTTCTTCCCCTTTACTCTTACTGCTTCTTCCCTCCCTTCTATCCCCCCTCCCTTTTCTTTCCGCTTTTCCCTCCTACTGCCTATAGGGCAAGTTAAATTTCCATACCTAACTGATTGTTATTCCCTTCTTGAGCCAAATCTGATGAGAGTAAGGTTCAAACAATGCTCATCTCCCTCCCTTCTTTCCCTCTGTTGTAATTAGTTTTTGTGTCTTTTCCTGTAATGTAATTTACCCTTCTCTGCCTCCTCCTTTCCTTTTCTCTCAACACATTTTCTTAGATCAGATTAATCCACTTACTTGGATCCACTTAACCCACTTGATCAGATTTTTTTTATCATTACATCAAAGTCAACTTATATCCACCCCCTTTATGTATACCCTTTTAAAATGGTGTAATAACAATACAGTTCTCAAGAGTTACAAGTGTCATCTTCCCTTGTAGGGATGTAAACAGTTTGCCCTTATTAATAACATATTGTATCTTTCTGTCACATTTACCTTTTTATGTCTCTCTTAAGTCTTGTATTTGAAGATTAAATTTTCTGTTGGGCTCTGGTCTTTTTATCAGGAAGGTTTAGAAGTGCCCTATTTCATTAAATATCCATCTCCTCCCCTGAAAGCTCATGCTCATTTTTGCTGGGTAGTTGATCCTTGGTTGTAATCCAAGCTCCTTTGCCTTAGGGAATATCATGTTGCATGCCCTAAGGTCTTCTAATGTAGAAGCTGCACGGTCCTGTGTAATCCTGACTGTGGTTCTATGATATTTTAATTGTTTCTTTCTGGCTGCTTGCAGTATTTTCTCTTCGACCTGGTAATTTTGGAATTTGGCTACTATATTCCTTGGTGTTTTCAATTTGGGATCTCTTTCAGGAGGTGATTGGTGGATTCTTTCTTTGGCTATTTTACCCTTTGTTTCTAGGACCTCTCGCAATTTTCCTTTATGATTTCCTGAAAGATGCTGTCCAGGCTCTTTTTTACATCATGATTTTCAGGTAGACCAATAATTTTTAATTTGTCTCTCCTGGATAGATTTTCTAGGTGAGTTGTTTTACCAATTAGGTATTTATGTTTTCTTCTTTTTTTTTCATTTTTTTTGTTTCTGTTTGATTGATTCTTGCTCTCTCAAAGAGTCATTAGCTTCCATTCCCCCGATTCTGATTTTTAACAAATTGTTTTCTTCTATTAGATTTTGTCCCTCCTTCCCCATTTGGCTAATTGTGTTTTTTTAGGGACTTGTTTTCTTCAATGTACTTTTTTTCCAGTTGGCCAATTGTATTTTTTAAGAACTCTTCTACCTCTCTAATTTGACTTTTAAAATCCTTCTTGAGCTCTTCTAAGAGGCTTTTCAGGCTTCAGACCAGTTCATATTCCCTTTTGAGGTTCTAGATGTGGGTTTGTTGACAATGTTGTCCTCTTCAGAATTTCTGCCTTGATCTTCACTGTTCTCATAATATGAATCTATGGTATATTTCTTTTTACTTACAGTGTTTGCTTATTTCCTGGCTTTTAAAGAGATTAAGCTTTCCTGCCGAGGAGCAGTGGGCATTGATCTAAGCTTCTTGTGTTGGGAGCCTTGGGCCTGGTCACTGGCTTTGTGTACTGGGGCCTCCGATGTTGGCAGTTGGAGGCTATAGGGTTCTGGCAGCTTACCTGGTGTTGGGCTGGAATCAGTAACACTGGAACTCTAGGGGTAGGATTAGGTAGTCTGGCCCCTGGATGTTGCAGCTTTTCCTTTCCTTTCACTTTCTTCAGCTCCTTTCAGATGGATGTTGCAGGATGTTTATCTGCCCGGGGCCCCTTGGAGTGCTTCCAGGAGCCAAGATGGTGGAGTAAAAAGTAAATTGTTCTCACCCTCCTGTATCAACTTCTGAAAGACCAGAAAATATCACCCCAGGAAAAACCCTGGGACAGCCGAACCAGAAGAAAGTCAGGGTGCAGCAGTCCAGTAGCCCAGGTAGCTTGAGGGAGTAACGGGAAAGGCCTCTCTTGCCCTGTGGGAAGGGGAGCAGTACAGAACCAGAGGAGTCCCAGCAAGCTAGTAGAAAGCCCCTCCTCAGCATACCAGGAGGAGATCCTGAAACCCAGGTGGTGGAGCAGGCAACCACCAATACCTGGACCTCTGAGTGCCTCACTGAGGGAGGGGAAACTGGTGGAAACCATCTCAGAAAACCACCAGGTGCCTCAGCATTTTATAGCAGTCTCCCAGTGCCTCAGCAAAAATCTGTGAAGTGCTCAAATCTCTTCTTAAAGAAAGTATTCATGACATATGTTATAGGTATGGAGTTTTCAATAGCTTTAGTTTTTAATTTCTTAATATCTTCCCCATGTCCATCTTTACATTGACATCACTGATTATGAAAGTATTTATTGATTTGCACTTGAGGAAAATAATTTTGACAGTTATGTAGAGGGTAGATTAGAGCAGAAAGAGACTTAAGGTGGGGAGACTAATTAGAAGGCTATTACAATGCTCCAGGTGAAAGGTGATGAGGGACTAATTTGAAATGGTGGCTATTTGGGTAAAGAGAAGGGTTCAGATGTAACAGTTGTTACAAAGGTAGAAATCACAAGATTTGGCAATTGACTGGATAGGTGGGTGAGGAAAAATTACAAGTTGAAATATTTATCTGAGAGACTAGAAGAAAATTAAAAGAAATAATAAGATTGAGAACATACTACATTAATTCAAGGAAACCGAACCTATTTTAAGAAATTGTTGATTTCAAAAAATGGAAAAAGGAAAAAGAAGAGACACTTATGCAGACAATCACCATTTCCTAAAGAAGTTTAATGCATGCAAACCAGTTGCCATAGTGAGACCAAGAGTTAGAAACTACTTTAGTCAATAGACACTTGATTTTCTTGAGAAGAAGAGAAATGTAGGAGCCAAGGGAAACACCATTTAAATTATAAACTTACTTGTAAAACTTTATAAAGGATTATGGTGGAAGATTCAGAGTGATATTATCTCATAAAACAATGAGAAACAGTAGAAAAATACAAGGGAGGGAAAAACAAATTTACAGATACCTTGACAAGAGACCCAACTGAGCTAAATCATAGCAAGAGTATTTTTTGGTGAAAATGAAAGAATGAAAAATGTGTTAAAAACTGAAGTAATCTGTGAAGATCTCTGTAATACATTCATGATAGTGAGTGATCGTGTAGATGATAGTGTAGATATCACATTTACACTCTAGTTTTACCATTCCTAATGTATAGCATGAAGAAAAGGCACTGCAGAAACAAAAATGGAAATAGCATCTACATTAGTAAATTAGTAAATATAGGTAGAGAAGTCCATGCTGAAGGTGAAACAATTCTTAAGGTGCTGAGAAATTGATTCTCAAGATGTTTGAGAGGATGTATATCAAATGTCTGAGAAAAATCCTAGACATCAGTATTAGTAAAAAAAAAATCTATTAAGAAAGTACCAGTGATTTTCAATCATAACCTATTTCTAATCTCTACAAAATTTTCACAAATGAAACACAATGAATTATAAGAGAACAAGATGGAGGAAAATACACAATTACCAATTACAACTATGAACGTGAATGTGGTGAACTCATCCATCTAATGGAAGAGAATGACAGAATAGATTAGAAAGCAAAATACAAAAGTGTTTTCTTTTTTTTTTAATGAGAAATACACTTAAAATAGAAATATGCACACATTGTTAAATAAAGAGGACTGGGACAACATTTATTATGCTTCATCTAAAATAAAAAAAAAGATGGGGGCAAAAATCATGATCTCAGACAAGCTAACAACAAAAAATAGACTTACAGAGATAAACAATGAAATTACATTTTACTGAAAGATACTATAGACATTAAATTAAGATAATACTAAACATATATGTATCAAATAGCATAGCATTTAAATACTTAAAAAAAGTTAAATGAATTACTGGGAGATACAGACAGTAAACTATAACAATAAGGGACTTCAATATACCCTTCTCAGAACTAAATAAATCTGACTAAAAATAATATAAAAAAGTGAAGAACTTGAATAAAATTTTAGAAAAGTTAGATAACATAACCTGATAGAGATTATTAAATGGAAATGGAAAGGAGTATATTTATTTCTCAGTGGCAATGGCACAATTACAAAAATTGACCATATATTAGTATGTAAAAATTTCATGGGCAGCTAGGTGGTGCAATGGATAGAGCACCGGCCTTGAAGTCAAGAGGACCTGAGTTCAAATCCAGCCTCAGACCAAACACTTGACACTAGCTGTGTGACCCTGGGCAAGTCACTTAACTCCAATTGCCTAAAAAAAACATTTCATGACTAATGCAGAAAATCAAAATATTAAATGAAACTTTTACAAACCACAATTAAATAAAAATTATATTCAATAAAGGACCACTGAAGAAATGATTGAAATTAATTGGAGACTAATGTAATCCTAAAGAATGATTGGGTCAAAGAACAAATCATAGCAACAATCTATAATTTTATTAAAGATAGTGATAATAATGAGATGATATGGGAAAACTTTTGGGAAACTAAGCGGGTCTTATGGAAAATTTATTTCTCTAAAATTTTCATTAGTAAAAGAAAGAGTAAATCAATGGATTGGATTAAAATAATCTGGAAAACCAACCAATTACTACCCTTGACTAAACATCAAAACAGAAAATCAAAGAAGAGATGAATAAAACTGAAAGCAACTCCCTCATCCCCATTGAATTAGTATATAATACTAGGAACTTGTCTTTTAGAAAAAAACAACAACAAAGACAATTATATAGATAAATCACTAGTTAACTTAATTTTAAAAATGCAAGAAGGAAACCAAATTGTCAGTATCAAAAAATAAAAAAAAGTAACTTCACTACCAATGAAGTTGAAATAAAATAAAATATTAGGAACTATTTGTACCCAATTATATGTACAAAAAAGTGACACTTTAAATGAAATGGATCCATAATGCCCAGATTAACAGAACAAAGACTGGAGAATTTTAATCCAATTTTAGAAAAAGAAATTGAATGAGCTATACATGAACTCCCAAAAGAAAAAAAGAAACCCGGGATTTAAAAGTGAATCCTATCAAATTTTTAAGGAACAATTACATCAGATATACCATAACTTGTTTAGCTATTCCCCAATTGATGGGCATCCTCTCAATTTCCAGGTCTTTGCCATCTTAAAGAGAGCTGCTCTAAATACTTTAGAACATATAGGTTCTTTCCCTTTTTTTCCTGATCAGCTTGGGAAACAGACATAAAAATGGTATTGCTGGATCAAAGGGTATACACAGTTTTATAACTCTTTGGGCATAATTCCAGATTGCTAACTACAACAATAACAAAAAAGTAAAAATAGTATGCTTTGATGTGCATTGAAACTCCATAGTTCTTTCTCTGGATGTGAATAGCATTTTCCATCATGAGTCTTTTGTAATTGTCCTGGATTGATCATTGTATTGCTGAGAAGAGTTAGATCTATCATAGTTGATCATTGCACAATGTTGCCATTACTATACAATGTTCTCCTGATTCTGCTCACTTCACTCAGCTTCAGTTCATGTAAGTCTTTCCAGGTTTTCCTGAAATTTAACTGCTCATCATTTTGTATAGAATAATAACATTCCATTACTTTCATACACCACAACTTTTTTAGCTATTCCCCAATTGATGGGCATCCCTTTAATTTCCAGTTCATGGCCACCACAAAAAGAGCTGCTATAATTATTTTTGTACATGTGGGTTTTTTCCCCCTTTTTATGATCTCTTTGGGATACAGACCTAGTAGTGCTATTACTGGATCAAACACACATTTTTATAGTTCTTTTGGCATAGTTCCAAATTGCTCTCCAGAATGGTTGGACCAGTTCACAATTCCACCAACAATGCATTAGTGTTCCAATTTTCCCACATCTCCTCCAACATTTATCATTTTCCTGTTTTGTCATGTTAGCCAATCTGACAGGTGTGAGGTGGTACTTCAGAGTTGTTTAATTTGCATTTCTCTAATCAACAGGGATTTAGAGCCTTTTTTTCATGTGACTATAGATATATTTAATTTCTTCATCTGAAGACTGCCTGTTCATATCATTTGATCTTCTATCAGTTGGGGAATGACTTGGATTCTTATAAATTTGATTCAATTCTCTAAGTATTTTAGAAATGAGGCCATTATCAGAAACACTGGCTCTAAAAATTGTTTCCTAGCTTTCTGCTTTCCTTCTAATCTTGGTTGCATTGGTTGTGTTTGTGCAAAACCTTTTTAATTTAATATAATCACAATTATCCATTTTACATTTCATAATGTTCTCTATCTCTTGTTTGGTCATAAATTCTTCCCTTCTCCATAGATCTGACAGGCAAACTCTTCCTTGTTCTCCTAATTTACTTTATGTCTAAATCATGTAACCATTTCCATCTTATCTTGGTATAGGGTGTATAAAACTTTTTTAGAAAAAGTTTTCGAACAAAGAAAACCCACTCAGCTAAAACTAGAAGAGAAACAAGATATTAGGAAAAAAAACCCTTTGCACCAAGTTTCTCTGATAATTATCTTATTCCTATAAAGAATTGATTTAAAAGGGTGAGTGTACAACCAATGAAGATGAAATTAAAGCAATTATTAGTTGTTTTGCCCAATTTTATGCCAATAAAACTGACAATCTAAATTAAATGGATGAATATTGATAAAAATGTAAATTGACTACATCAAAAGAAAAGGAAATTGTATACTTAAATAACCATCTCTAGAAAAAGAAATTGAATAAGCCATAAATGAGCTCCCTAAGGAAAACAACAACAACAATAGCAACAACAAGAACAATGCAGGACTAGATGGATTTATCAATGAATTCTACTAAAGATTTAGAGAACAGTTAGTTCCAATATTACATTTTAGTTCCAATATTAAAGAAACTGCTTAGAAAAATAGGCAAAGAAGGAATCCTACCAAATTCTTTTTATGATACATATATGGTTTTGATACTTAAACCAGATAGACTAAAAACAAAGAAAACTATAGACTAATTTCCTTAATGAATATCGATGCAAAAATATCGAATAAAATGTTAGCAAGGAGATTATAGGAATTTATCATCAGTATGACCAAGTAGGATTTATACCAGGAATGCAGGGCTTGTTTAATATTAGGGAAACTATCAGCATAATTGACCATATCAAGAGCAAAACCAACAGAAATCATATGATTATCTCAATAAATGCAGAAAAAACTTTTGACAGTACCCATTCCTATTAAAAACACATTTATTGCATGGAGCTTTTCTTAAAACGATACATTGTATATAAGACCAAGAAGAAATGTTATCTGTACCAAGGATGAGTCTTTCCAATAAGGTTAGGGGTGAACCAAGGATGTCTATTACCATTACTATTCAATCTTGTACTAGAAATGCTTGCTATAGCAATAAGACAAGAAAAAAGAACTTGAAGTAATAAGTACAAGCAACAAGGAAATAAAACTATCACTTTTTGCATCACTTTTTGCAGATAGGATAGTATATTTAGGGAGCCCTATAGAGTTAGCTAAAAAAACTAGTTGAAACAATTAACCTTAGCAAAATTGTAGTATATAAAATAAACCCACACAAATCATCAGTATTTCTATATATTACCCACCCAGCAGGAAGAGATAGAAATAGAAATTCTATTTAAAATAACTTCAGGCAGTATGAAATACTTGGAAGTCTACCTGCCAAGACACACAGGAACTATATGAACACAATTACAAATACTTTTCATACAAATAAAGACAACTCTAAACAATAGGGGAAATATTAATTGCTCATGGGTTGGTTAAGATACTATAATAAAAATGAAGATGCTACTTTTTATTTATTCAGTATATACTTGTTTATAATTGATTTACTTACTTTATTTATCTATCAAACTGCTAAAGAATTATTTTCTAGACCTAGGGAAAAATAATAACAAAAATTCATCTGGAAGTACAAAAGGCCAAGAATATCAAAGGAATCAATGAAAAAAAAAAGTGAAGGAAGGCAGCATAGCACTACCAGATCTCAAACTATACCACAAAGTGGTAATCATCAAAACAATCTGATAATGGATAAAAAATAGAGTAGTGGATCAATGGAATAGATTAGGCACACAATATATAGAAAAAATGACCACAGTAACCTAATGTTTAATAAACCCTAAGATCTAAGCTACTGGAGCAAAAATTAACTATTCGACAAAAGCTTCTTGTGAAATCTAAATCACTAATAATGAAAGAAATGCAAATTAAAACAACTCTGAGGTACCACCTCACACCTATCAGATTGGATAACATGACAGAAAAGGAAAATGACAAATGTTGGAGGGGAAGTGGAAAAATAGGGACACTAATACATTATTGGTGGATTTGTGAACTTGTCTGACCATTCTGGAGAACCATTTAGAGCTAGGCTCAGTGAGTTATAATACTATGCATATCCTTTGACTCTGCAATACCACTATTAGGTCTGTACTCAAAAGAGATCAAAGAAAAAGGAAAAGGATCTATATGTACAAATATAGCAGTTTTATTTGTCATGGCAAAGAATTGGAAACTGAGGGGGTACCCATCAACTGAGGAATGACTAAGCTGTGGTATATGATTATGGTGGAATACTATTGTGTAATAAAGAATGATGAAGTATATAGTTTCAGAAAAACCTGGGAAGACTTATGATTTAATGCAAAATGAAGCGAGTAGAATTAGGAGAATATCATATATAGTAATAGCAATTTTCTGATGACAATCAACTGCAAAAACCTTAGTTACTCTAAATGAATACAATGATCCCTGCCAATCCAAAGGAATTGATAAAACTCATGATAAAAAAAAATGCTATTCATCTCCAAAGAGACAACTGATAAAACTCTGAGTGCAGATTGAACCAGCTGCCTTGAGAAGTGGGAGTCACCCCCTCATTGGAAGTCTTGAAACAGAGGGTGGATGTCCACTTGATGTCAAGTTTATTGTAGAGGAGATTTTTGTTTGGGTAGAGGTTGGCCAGGATGTCCACTGAGGTCTATTACTCCTTGAATTGTTGAATGATTACACCCAGACAGTAGACATTAATAATTCAAAGTCAGCTTAGAAGGTCTCCACTAGCATTAAGATGTACTCCAGTAATCTATGCTTGACCGTTCACTATTTAATATTATTATTTATGACTTCGATAAAGGCCTTGACTACATGGTTAACAAATTTGAAGATATCAGAGAGTTCATAGGGAAAGGTATTACATTGGATGATGGAATTGGTATTCAAAAAATTCTTGACAGACTAGGATAGTGAGCTGAATCTAATAATTTAATTGGGTTAAATGTAGTATCTCACAGTCATTAAAAAAAAACCAACTCCAATTTCACAAGTACAAGATAGAGATGAAATGCTTAAAAACATATAATTTGAAAAAGATCTAATGGTTTTGGTGGACTACAAGGTCAACATGAATCAATAGTGTGATAAATAGCCAAGAAAGCAAGTGAAAACCTAGGTTGCATTGAAATAGATAAGGTATGCAAGAATAGGGAATTTAGAGTTCCTCTTTACATTTCCCTGATCAAAGCATACTTGGAGTGTGTGGGTTTTTTTTGTTTTTTTTTTTTGTGTGAGGCAATTGGGGTTAAGTGACTTGTGCAGGGTCACATAGCTAGTAAGTATCAAGTGTCTGGTCTGAGACTGGATTTGAACTCAGGTCCTCCTGATTCCAGGGCTGGTGCTCTATGCATTGCTTCACCTAGCTACTCCTGAAGTGTGTTTTCAATCTTGGTAAGACATTTTAGGAAGAATTCTGATACGCTGGACAACATGCAAAAGAGGCAACTGGGATGGTGAGAAAAATGGAGGTCATACCATATGAGGATCCATAGAAGAAACTATGTTTATTTGGCTTGGAAAAGAGAACACTTAGGAGAGACATGCTAAATGTCTTCAATTAGTTGAAGGGCTTCATATGGAAGAATCTTTAATGGAGATTCTGTTTGACTGCAGAGGGCAGGACTAAGCAAAAGTGGAAAAGTTTGATTTCAGGTAAGGAAGCAATTCTTAATAATTAGAGCTATGTGAGAATGAAATAGGCTGTCTCAGCATTTGGAAATAGTGAGTCCCTTCTTCATTAGTGATCTTGAAGTCAGGATGACCTCTTATTGAACATTTTGTAGAGGAGATTCTTGGTAGATTATGTATTCGACTAGAATCAGTGCTTCTTAAAGTGTGGGTTGTGACCCCATATGGATCATGAAAAATTTGGCAACAGTAAGAGGTTTCTGAACACACAAAGGTCAAACATTAATGAAAAATCAAACAGTAATGAATCTGAGTGTTGCATCTGTGTTGCATCACGCAACTTTACTACAGCCTTGGTTCTGAACACACAGCATGCGCACTTTGTACTGTGCATGCCATCATGCCATGCAACTCCATGAACGCTGCCAACATGTGAAAAGGGGCCATGAGTGGAAAAAGTTTAAGAAGCCCTGGAGTAGATGTGCTCATGTATCCTCACACTATCTTTCACTCTTCACTGCAGTCTTATTTGTATAGTATCCTCTAAGATCAATAGGCATATGAAAAAATGTACTCAATCACTAATAATTAGAGAAATTATAATTAAAACAACTCTGAGATTCCACCTCACACCCTTCATATCAGTAAAGTTGACCCAAAAAAATGGAAATGACAAATGCTGGAGGGGGTATGAGAAAACAGTATATTAATGCACTGTTTGTGGAGCTGTGAAATTGTCTGGCTATCTTGGGAGGTAATTTGGAACTCTGTCCAAAGAGCTATTAAACTGTGCATACTCAATGCTAAGATTCTGATTCTATTCATGTGTTATATCCACTTGTTAGTATATAGTCTCTAAGACGGAAGGAAGATTCATGAAGTATCTACCTTCCAGAATCCTTTTCCTTCTTCCTGTCCAGTCCCATCCACCCTACTTTCATATTGGCATCTCCTCTTAATGATCTTTAAGGATCTATTGTCTTTTCATTTTTTAAGCCTTTTTTCTCATTACAAAGCAGAAAAGAAACTGATATATTATGATTGAAAATATTTTAAAATATTGACTTTCCCAGTTATTTTTATTTTACATTTATTATCTCTAATTAAGAAGTGATAAATTACCAGGCTGAAGGAATTTGAAGCATTATTAAGTAGCTGAGAAAGTTGTTTTATTTTATTATATTTTTTCAGCTAGGGGTTACTTTCTTCTTTGCTTCACTTGGTGGATGCCTTTGTGACAAGATGAGGGAACCAGAGAATAAAGCTTCTGGTAGACCTAAAGCAAGCCATCCTATAAGGTCTCTTGCTATCCTATTGAAGTTCTGAGTTGTTTAAGGTCAGAACCATAAGGAATGGGTGGAAGTTGTTAAGTGACAGATTTTACTCTACTAATGGGGGAAAAAAAAAGATCTACTCAAAATCAGAGTGGCCTAAAGGAAGAATGGGCTGTCTCTGGAGTTAATGAATTCCACATCACTAATAAAAAGGATAATGTAAATACATATATAAGTATAAGTAAGAGTCTGGATGACCTCTCTTGTTTTATGTTACAGAGGGGATTTTCTGTTCGGTTTCAGGTAGGACTTGGAGACCTCTGGAGTACTTTTCATTTTCGAGACTCCATCATCCATACTGATTTGGTTTGGTTGAGCTTTTGTTCTGCAAACATACCACAATATGATTTATTGTTATACAGATAAGACTACAATGAAGAGTAAAAGAGATACTGCAAGGACACACATGCACATCTGTGGCCAAGTTATCTGTGGGTCGAAGTCTTTTTCCTTTTCCTGGGATGTGCCACAGCACACATAGATATTTAAAGAATTGGTCAGCTCTGTCTAGGACTACTGATTGACAGGGCTGTTCCAGAGAACGTAAGGCTTACATTCCTTTATCCTCGAGGGTAAACAGGTGGTTCTGGTATGCTTCCTAAATGCACCAAATCTAAGTAAGCAAAGCCCTGCACATATATGGATATGGATATTATATTGGTAAATCATAAGCGAGTCAGGCAAGAATGCACACCTGGGTCAGTGCACTTTCTTTGGCCACTTGTGGCTGCTTTTATTTATTCAATAGCTATCATGGGCTCTTTCTGCTGATGCATTTCTCTCTCTTATTTCTTCTCCTCCCTCCTCATCCCCTCATACCTTCAGGATAGTGAAGGGGAAGGTCTGCCTAAACCATATCAAAGTCTGAGTGTAAGACTTGCCCTTAAGATAAGCCCACTTCAATTGTTTTAGGATGCTAGAGGGCTGAATCAAAAGCCACTGGATCTTCCTATTTGACTCTTCCCTGCTTCCCTGGACAAGAGGAGCCTTAGACTACAACTGTTAAAAACACGATTTCCGGAGCATTTCTAGGTACACAGGGAAAGGATTTCATCTTGTTGGCTTTTTGTCTCTCCCAATAGAATATGAGCTCCTTGAAGGTAGAGACTATTTAATTTTTGTTTTTGTATTCTAAACATTAACACAAAGCACAGCAATTGGCAAAGAGTAGGTGCTCAATAAATACTTGTTTATTGATTGATTGGCACTGTAGGCCTAAGAGGTCAAGCTCCTCCTCTATGAGCACAGATTGACCTGATTGGTTTACCCTCTCCTTTTTTCTGAACTTAAAAAATAAAACAAACATTTCCATAACATAGTAGAATAGAAAAAAAAGATGATTGTGCATGAAACCACAAATCTATTATGTATAACTTGCTATTCTTTTTAAATACGTAATAAAGTTATCAGGTAACTTTTTTTTCTCTTGCCCTCCCCCCACTTTAGAGATGGATGGCTACAATTAGACACAAATATATATATATATATATACACACACACATACACACATACATATACAAACATATGTACACACACATATAAATATATATGTAAAACTATTCTATACATACTTCTGTTTATCAGTTCTGACTGTGACGTTTAAAAAGTTTGAGAAACATAATTTCTTGGTAATTAATCATGGTAGCATTTAATTAACAAAAGGGGTCAGTGACACTCTGGAATGCCAAAGACCCCTCATGGAACCCAATCAGTGCTTATTTGCCCTTGGAAGAGTGGGTGTTCCTGGGGGTGGCAATCCATTCTGGTTAATAAGCTGTGAGAGAGAATGAATATTATAATGAGAGTTGGACCTATTCTAAGGAGGGGCTGGGGAATGTCACTTTGATCCAGTCTTTTACTTCAGAATCACCCCTAGACTTGGGTAATCTAATCCAATAATTCATTCCCACTCATACCTTTAGAGAACACAATGGGCTTCCCCACCTGGGTGGGGTCTGAACAAGATTGAGGAGAAAGCTAATCTAATCTCATATCGGCAATGTCTTTCACATACCTGCTTGGCCTAATAGGGAATAAGGTTTCAAAAAGAGATAAATCCTGTGTCTCCCCAATATTAACAATTTCTTAATAATCATTTCTCCGGATGCAGATAGTGTCTGATGGCACAGAGAAGGAGAAGAAAACCCTAGGGAGATATCCTGGACAAAGCTTAGGTATAATTGATGTCTAGGTTATCCACAATATAGATAACAGGGTCCCCAATTCTTGCACAGGCATGCAATGTATAATATGGGTGCTGATTATGGAATTGTCTTTATTTTAGCCATCAGAAAACATGAGTCAAAAGACTCACAGGAACCCACAAACAAATGCAAAAACATAAAGCACTTAGTCATTAGACTACTTAGACTCAGACTCCCTGGAGAAGGTAAACACACTTTGGGAGGAGGGCGAGAGGTGTTGCTGGACAAACAAATCCACCTCACATCAGATTTATACTGTCTAACCAACTCATAGCAATAGCAGGTTTGATAAGGTCCAGATTTCTCTTTCCGTCTCCCCCTCCTCATATCTTAGTGGCATAGCTCCGGTTGTTTAACCACAGGGCAATTCTCTGTCACGTTGGTTGGTTTCCTCCTTGTCTAGGGATCACAACTGTTAAAATATATATTGATTTAATAAAATTCATTAAATATTTCTCAATTGCATTAAAATATATTAGCATTCATTTCAGTTCCAATTTCTCTCCCTCCTCCCCTCCCTTTCCTCATCCCTTGAGAAGGCAAGTGATATATTGATTATACATGTGTGCAAAAGAAAATACAACAAACTCAAGAAAAATAAAGTGAAAAAAAGTATGCTTCAGTCTGCATTCTGAGTACATTAGTTCTCTTTCTGGAAGTAGATAGTATTTTTCATCATGGATCCTTTGGAATTACTGGATGGTTGTGTTGATCATAAGGAGTATACTTTTAAGAAAATCTCCCTCTAGGAGACTGGTTTCTAAATAATTGTATTAGGAAGTCTCAATCTCTTAGGAGCTGTTGAATGTGCCAATTTTCAGGAACACTATTTCCTGAACATGCTCAGAAAAGAGAAATAGGCAGAAAGAGTCTGTCATTCATTGCTCAAAAGATTTTTTGAGTATTCCTCTTTTGGAAGCATCTTCCAGAGTAGTTTGTGAACCATAAAAGACAATTTTTGGTTATCTCAAAAAAAATTAAGTCCATGTTCAAAGGATGAGCATTAAATGCAGTGTCAGGGATATTCTTAAAAATGTGATTTAGGTACAGAAGGAACTGTATGAAAAATTCCAAAACAGTTTTAAATGATAGCCGCATAAAAGAATTAAGTGCATACTCTCTTGTGGGGTGAATACTCTTAAGAGGACATCGTCTTTTGGATTCATAGGATCTAGTGTGTTCCTTAAAAATCTAGCCACATTTCTTTATTGTCACACCTTGCCAGATGGTAAAATAATGTGACTTAGAATGAAAAATTGTCATTTCTGCTGTTAACTTTAAAATTATAGGATGGATCAGGAAGTATTTTTTAAAAAATTAATTCACTGAACAGCTGTATTTTTAAAAATGGTTTAAGAATTCAGATTGAATTCTTGATTATGTGGCTAGGTCATCAGATGAAACTTAAATCTTCCTTCCAGATGAAGTCTCTGGCTTTGCAGGTCATATGAGAGGTATGTTAAAATCTTCTAAGCCTCAATAATAATGGAGTGCTGATGCCTGGCTCCAGTGTGGAACATAAGCCTAAATATCACCCTGAAATGGAAATTGACAAAGAAAGGAGAAGAAGAAAGTGTCCTATTTTATTAAGGGTTTCCTTCTAACAGATGTCAATGAAATATTTTCCCTGCCCACATTTTTACTAGAATTTCAGAAGGGTACCTTGACGTGGCAAACTTTGACCTCATCATATTTTTAAAAATTGGCCCTTTGTAACGATCCATTCATTTATCAGGGTGCAAAATCCAACTTGTTTGCTCAAGATTTAATCTATCAAATATCTTGGAGGAAAGCTTCCTTACTCAAATTAGGGTGTGTGTTTTGGGGGCATTCCTGACCTCTGTCAATGAAAGAATTCTGGCAGCCTGAATTGTTAGGGTAAAGAACAAAAAAGGGAAGAAAAATACAGCTGACCCAACTTAAAGCAACAGTAGGATATGTGAACTTACACACATAACCTGTACACACAAGGTGTGGAGGGAGGCTCTAATGTTACACCTTCTCACAGGATCTCAATGATTAGACAGCATTTCTCGGAGCCAAGACAACTTAACAACCAAAGACATAAAACAACACAAACAGAATAATAATAATTAACACCTCTGGGTCCTGGTTCCTTGTTTGCAAAGCTCACTATAAATTCTAGAGTAAAGCAATTACATTATCTCTATGTAATAAGCATGTTATTCTCAATGGGAAACTGAGATAAAGAGATTCACTGATTTGTACAGATTACTAGGATCTAAGCTCCATCCTTGTTTTTGTCCAGAAAGAAAATAATATTCTCGGCATATGCATCTACGAGTCAAACTATGAATGAATTTAGTCTTAAGTAAAAATAAGTCAATGATGAAAGAAACATATTTTACAAACATAATGTGAAGATCTAAATATTTGAAAGCAGAAATTCACCTCAGGTCCCTAACTATACCACCCTGCTCAATATTGTAGATTGTAGATCAATAGTGTGATTATCTTATATGTTCTTTTAGGATTTGGCCTGATGCCTTGTTTTTATGGATACCATTTATGCCTATTGTCTTCTCTTTAGAATTTTCAGGTTAGTGAGTAAGAATAATAGCTAGCATTTATAATAACACTTTAAAGTTTGCAAAGCACTTAACAAAAAAAAAATTTTTTTTTAATCTTTTTTTTTTCCCTCACATCAACCCTGGGAGATATGTGCTTTTCTTGCCCTCATGTTATACATGATGAAATTGAGGCAGACAGATGTTAAGTGACTTGTCCAGGGCCACCCAGCTAGCAAATGTGAAATCAGATTTGAACTCAGGTCTTCCTGACTCCAGGTCCAGAACTCTATCCCCTGTACCATCTAACTGCCAGTTAACACAAAAATGAAAATATAGGAGAGCCTAAATGATACAAATTGTGGTTAGAATAAATTGCAGTAATAGGAAAAGGGTAATAATAACATTAAGACTGCTCCTTTGAAGGTTTTTTTTTAAATCAACTACATAAATGCAGGACTGGGGAGGTAGGGCCAGATGAAAAGTTTATGTGAAAAAGGTATAGGGACTAAGGGTGCTACAAGATCGATGTGAGGCAATGTTGTGTCATGACTGTCAAAAAAAAGTTAATAAAATCTTTGGTTGCATGATGAGTGACATAGTATCCAGGACAAGGTGGGTGGTAAACCTTCTAAACTCTGCCCTAGCCAGTGAGAATGCCTGATTTCTGGAGAAGGAGAGTTGTGAGTGAGGAACAGCAAGGAGGCAACTGGATTGCAGAGTACATGGGGGTGTAAGAAGACCTGAAATATAGGAAGGGGGACAAGTTTTGAACAGCTTTAAAAACAGAACAGAGAATTTTGCATTTGATCCTGGAGGTAATAGGAAGCGCCTCGAGATTATTATTTTTTTTTCAGTGAAAGACAAGGTTTATTAAAGATCTGCCATATTAATTAAGGAATCTGAGCACCTGTGAGCTATTGGGTAGATTGTAAAAAATCTGAGCACCTTAATGGAGAAAAGATGGACCTTATATACAGAAAGACTGTGGGAGGGATCTAGGAAGGATCTTAATGGGAGTGACTGGGAGGTTGAGAATGGGGTCTAGATGGGGTCAAGGGTGGGAAGTAGCCAGGGGCCATAGGGAGGTAAGACAATGGAGGGCTAGTCTAGGTCAAGGGTAACAGAGAATTGGGAGCTTGGGTGTAGCCACAATGAAAGTCCAGTTGATGGGATTATAGCCTCAGGCCAGAGATTTGGCCATGTGGGAAAATCCAGGGTTTTTCCTTTTTGGGGTCTAGATCCCATCCCCATCATTCCCCCCTCAAACAAATGGGACCCAAATTCTTTTGGAGTAAGGAGTGATGGTCTCGGCTTCTGAAACTGCTTCCTGCTGGCAAGGGGCATAGAACTGTCCCTGCCTCAAGGGGGTCCCAAAGGGGAGATTGACTGGAACAGAGCACAGGCTGCATTCAGGAAACGATGGGGGGGACATTGGTTGGTATTTGCTGTTTATTACCAACTGTCTTCCAACTTTAGGTGAATGGCCTGTAGTCTGGAAGACACAAATCTGACAGAAAACCCTGCAGGACCTTCCAGTCTTGACTGGTGAAGAGCTTGGTATTAGGCAGCTTTTTTCCTGGTCAAGGAACTATATGATGAGGTGTAGAGGTTTAGAGGTGCCCCAAGATCATGACACGTGGGTCCTGCCCAAAAGAATTTGACCCAAGCCTTTTGTCAGCCAAAGACAAGCTTTATTAAAGATCCACCATATTAGCCAGACTCTTAAGGAATCTGAGCTCCTGTGAGTATTGGCTAGATTGTAAAAATCTGAGCCTCCCTAAGATTATTGAATAGGTGACCTTCACTTTAGGAAGATCAATTTGACAGCTGAGTATATGATGGATTGGGTGTGAAGAAACTGGAGGCAAGGAAATCAATTAGCAGAGTGTTTCAATAGTCTAGGTGTGAAGTATTGAGGGCCTGCAACAGGATGCAGGCAATATCAGAGGAGACTGGGTCATATACAAATAAGTTGCAAAGGTAGAACCAATAAGATTGATGACTGATTGGATGAGGAGAAGGCAGTGAGAGAAAATAAGGAGTTGAGGATGACACATAGAATGTGAACCTGGGTACCCTTGACAGTAGGAGGAAAGTTAGGAAGAGGGGAATGATAATGAGTTCAGTTTTGGTCAAGCTGAGCTTAAGACATTTATAGGACATAGAGTTTTATATGCCCAAGAGGAAGCTAGAGATAGGAAACTATAGGTCAGAATAAAGATTAGGGCTGGACAAATAGATCTGAGAAATATCTTTATAGAGATGATAATCCCTAATGATGAAATCACCATAGTATATTTTAGATAGAATAGAAGAGAAGAAGAGAAGAGGCCCCAGGGATATGCATGGTCAGAGGGCATGACCTGAATGATAATCTAGCAAAATAGACAAAAAAAAAATGATCCAATAGTAGGGGGAGAAGTAGGAGAGAACAGTAGGCAAAAGACCCAGAGAAGATGAAAGCAAGCTAAGGCATATTGCCAACAATGACTTGTGCATGAGAAGTGATATAGAATCCTAACCTGGCATTAACCCTGTGTTCTCGAAGGCTCTACAAAGAGAGTGCATAGTCTAGTTCAGGGGTGGAGAACCTGTCATCTCGAGGCCACATATGGCCCTGTAGGTCGTCAAGTGCTGCCTTTTGACTGAATCCAAACTTCACAGAACAAATGGTTCACTTGAGGACCTAGATGGTTCTGTGAAGTTTGAATTCAGTCAAAGGTCAGTACTTGAGGACCTAGAGGGCCACATGTGGCCTCGAGGCTGCAGGTTCCCCACCCCTGCAGAGTCTAGTTGGTCAAACTCAATGTGCCCCATCAAAATATATATGGTTAGAAGAAGAGATGGGCCAATCTTGTGTCAATATGAAGGATAACAGATGGACAATTTAAGTGTTGTACTGCTATCTGCACTAACTCAAAAGAATCAGAAGAAGACCCTGGAACAATCAGGCAGATTCTCTATTCTCTATGGAAAGACATGGACAAGAATGGCACAGGATGAGGTATGGAGGGATTGTGAATTGCTTGGGTGGATGGAACATCTATATTGATGAGATGAATAATTCATCAGAGTGTCAAAGTAGGCAATGAACTACAAGAGTTCAGAATAGTGGAAAAAGCTTGAGGAAGATATTCTTGAAAAAAAAAAAAGACAAATTAGTCCAATAAAAGATAGGGTAATAAAAAGAAAACGTGCGTTTGAATGCAGATCGAAGCATACTATTTGCTCTTTTTTTTCTTCTGTTTTGTTTTTTTCTTTCTTTCTTGTTGTTCCTCCTATTGGTTCTAATTCTTCTTTACAACATGACTAATGTGAAAATATGTTTAATAGGAATGTATATGTAGAACCTATATTAGATTGCATGCCATCTTAGGGAGGGAGGCAGGGAAGGAGGAGGAGAAAGTTTAAAATTCAAAAGCTTATGGAAGTGATTGCTGAAAACTAAAAATAAACTAATTAATTAAAAAATTAAAAAAATAAAAAGATGCTGAATAAATTGACTAAAGAATGAACAGAATTAAAATGAGAGGAGATAAAATAAAAATATGTAAAAATATAGTAGACTACATAAAGGAAAAAAAGAAATGCAATGTAATCAGTCATTTAATAAACATAATTAAGTTCCTACTATGTACCAGGCACTGGGCTAGGTGGGAGGGCAAAAATACAGATATGAGACATCTCATGGAGCTTACCTTCTTCTGTGACCTACAAAATAGGATAAGCAGCACTAGGCTCAAGGAATATAATTAAATGCTCTGTTTGTGGTCATTATATCCAGGAGAAATGTTCTCTTGCTGACTATTTTTACCTAAATTTTGTCTTAGCCATCAAAATTCTTAATCTGGCTGCCTAAGAAGAATACTATGCAGGTTTTAGGATTTCAAATGGGCTAAACACCTCTCTACTTAAACATCAATAAAAATGCTCTTCCAGAGGTATCTGGTTCTCCAAATCATTCTTGACATTGTTTAGTTATAATTGATTGCTAAGATGATTTGTCCTGGAGTAGAATGCCTCTGGAGCATTTTTTTTTAAATTGTGAATATAAATGGCAACTATAAGGTATAGTGGGTAGAGTGCTATGCCTGGAATCAGGAAGATTCATCTTTCTGAGTTCAAATCTGGCCTCAGACACTTTCTATTTGTGTGACCCCGGGCAAGTCACTTAACTCTGTTTTCCTCAGTTTCCTTCTCTGTAAAATGACCTGGAAAAAGAAATGGCAAGCCACTCCAGAATCTTTGCCAAGAAAACCCCAAATGGGGTCACAAAGAATCAGACATGACTGAAACAACTGAACAACAAAATAAAATGAAGGGTTTTCTACTGTTATCATTAATTTTCCTGCTTCAACACCTTTGCTTACCTTAAGACATTCTCTCCTATAATATCCTTCTCTCATCATCTGCCTGTAGGAGTTCAATCCATTCTTCAAGTCCCTCTTCAAAGGTCACTTCTTTAAGGAAATCTTTGATCCTCCAAGTCATAAGTAATCTTTCCTTCATATGAATTTAGCTCACTCTTTGAACTACACTGCTTTATTTGTTTGCATTTGTTTCACACAGACTAAGAAATATCTCATTTATATGTGCATGTTTTTTCCCCCTCTCGCTGACTAGATTATAAGCCCACTAAAGTCTTTGGCTTTTTTGGTCACCTAGCACAGTATTTTGTACATAGAAGGAGCTCAATAAGTATTTGTTGAATGAATAAATGAAAAATGAAGGGTAAAAATATTCTGTTTTTTTTTTCTCATTGTTTTAGGTGAAAGCAAAAGGAAGTGAGATTATTTGTGAAACATTTTATCTTCAGAAATACAGACAAAGGAAAGTTAAGCTCCACCTATAGGATTACGGATTTGGATCTGGAAGGGATCTCATAGTATTATCATATAATCATAGATTTAGACCCTAGAGATGTTTGACTCTAACTTCCTTCTTCTCCTCCTCTTCCTCCTCCTATCCTCCTCTTCCTCCTGCTCCTCCTTCTTTTTCTTCTTCTTCTTGTACTACTACTTCACAAAGTACTTTAAAACTTGCAAAGTACTTTATGTTTGAGCCTAATAACAACCCTGTAAGATAAGGCTATTATTATTCCCATTTTATAGATAAGGAAACTGGGTCTGAGAAAGTTTAAATGCCTTGCCAGGGTCACAAAGCCAATCCGTGAGGAAGGATTTAAACTCAGGTTTTCCTGAATCCAATTCCAATTCTCTATCTATTATGCCACTTTGCCTTATCCAGTCCAGTTTCCTCATTTGTAAAATGAAGTAACAATAAATAATCTGTCCAAGGTCATACTGTTAGCAAGCAGCAGGGTTGGGTTTCAAGCTTAGGCCCCATGACTTCAGTGGAAAAGTTCAACAGTCTTTCTATTACACCACATTGTCTTGATCACTTGATCACTCAAAAAGAGCAGCAAGGATTCTGACCATCATAAAAAGAAACAGGATGACATTCCATTTCATCTCTCTCACTCTGAGTGCTATATCCTAGAAGCTGTGTTCTTCCCAGAAAGTAAAAACAAAAGCAAAACCAAAAAAATCCTTTTAATTCATTTTTCCTGGTTCTGTCAGTTTGTCTTGGCCCCTAATCATTTAAATAAAAAATTTCCTTCCTCTTTGGCATGTAAATAATTTGTCTTAGGACACTGCACATGGGTGTCAGTATTGCAAATTAGACAAGCTGTGTATGAACTGTGGTGCTGGTGAAGACTTTTGAGAGTCCCTTGGACAGCAAGGAGATCAAATAAGTCAATATTTAAAGAAATTAATTCAAACTAATAATTGAATGGACAAATACTAAAGCTGAAGCTTACATATTCTGGCCACGTAATAAGAAGACAGAACTTGTTGGAAAAGACCCTAATGTTGGGAAAGACTGATGGCAAAAGAAGAAGGGAATGGCAGAGGATGAGATGGATAGATAGTGTCATCGAAGCAATGAACATGAGCTTGGATAGACTTCAGGAAATACTGGAGGATAGAAGGGCCTGATATGCTATAGTTCATGGAGTCCAAAGATTTGGACATGATTGAAGGAATGAACAACAAAAATGTATAAATGATTCTATCTACCACACTCCTGTCCCTATACCCAACCCCTAGTTTTGTAAATATTCATCTAGGAAATGAAAATATCCAAGAAACCAAAGGCAGGGGGCTAGATGAAAAAAAGTAAACTGAGGATTGCACAATGGTGAAATGTGAGACTGTCTAGTTAACACATACTCAGTCAAAGCTTAGTTCAGACAAAAGTAAGCTTTTGGTGTGAATCCACACTTACATGCATCAGCTTTGTATCCCAACATTCAATAGTTACATTGTACAGTTAAATCCTTTCCTTTATTATGTACAAACTTGTTGATCAATGTCCAGGGCAGGATTCATCCTTCTTCAACAAAACATCTCTCTTCACCAGCTCATGAGTCACCATTAAGGCTCCACCTGCAGTTTTCCTAAATGCATGATTACTCTGGGTCTATGGATTAATTTCTTCATTTTTAAACTAGGAATTGAAGTTTGTTGTTTTGCTAGGGTTTGCACATAGCTAAAGGGGAATTTGTAGTAACTCATCCTGCCTTCCAGGAGGAAGGAACTCACAGACACTGGATTCTTTTGTCCCAGGGGTTACAGTGCTTAGTTTATTCTCATCAGCGGGTAATTTGAGAGTTTTTGCATCATCTTGTCCAGAGTGGCATTAGGGAAGGTGGCTTCTAAAGTATTAGAATCACACTGTTTTAATGTTGCCCTGTTATGTCACTGTGACAGCTCAAATGTATTGTAGCTAAATTGCTAAAATTGACTGGGGCCCACTTGCTCTTTAGAAAACCATCATTCTACCCCACTAAAATCACCACTTTCTTAATTTTTAGGAAAAAAGTAGTCAACCAACCAACCAATCAACTAAATTGTATTCATGGACCCTGTAATAGGTGTCTTTCCTAGTCTCCATCTTATGCTCCCAAGGGGCTTGAACTTTTCTTTCTGAAATTTTATCCAAAAACAACAAAACAATGAAAGTATTTGATTGTGTATGGAACATTACCTATCTGTAGTCTCCAATCTCTCTACTGAGGGGGGTCAGTACTTTCTCATCTCTTCCTTGAGGCCAATATTTGTTATTGCAATTACTTGGGGGTAGAACATACTATTAACCCCTAGAGTAACCCAGTTTGATTTGGGGAAAAAAATCAAGGGCATAAAATGTTTATGAAATCTTTGTAAAATAGTGATGCCTTTTCTGTTTTCAGTGTTTTGGAATATTACTTACCTGGGTACAGTGTTGTTGTTTGTGCTTCGTGCTGGAAGAGGACCAATGATATCACAATATTGGGGTCGAGGTACAGTGTGTTTGATTGTGGCTGATCAGTCCAATGCAAGCTTGGAAGGCTCTACCGCAGGTTGGATATGTTTGAACATTTTGGATGAGGTTTTCTCTAGTTTTACACACCTCACATTTCCTTTGTGCTACTGCAATTCTGCTTTGCTCAGAGCACAGAGCCTTCTTTTTTGATGTGGGCATGCCATGCTGGTCAGCCTGTGCCAGCATCTTCCATGTCTCACAATCTACACTAATGTTCTTCAGAGAGACTTTGAGAGTGTCCTTGTATCACTTCTTCTGACCTCCATGTGAATGATTGCCTTGCATAAGTTCTCTATAAAATAGTCTTTTAGGTAAATGTTCATTTAGCATTTGAACTACGTGGCCAGACCATTGGAATTGTGGTCGGCAGTAGAATTTGAATGCTTGGCAGTTCAGCTTGAAAGAGGACCTCAATGTCCAGTATCTTATCTTGCCAGGTAATCTGCAGAATTGCCCCAAGTTAATTCAGATGGAAGTGGTTCAATTTTTTGGCATGGCACTGGTAAACTGTTCAGGTTTCACAGGCATACAACAATGAAATCAGCATAACAGCTCTGCAGACCTTCAGTGTGGTATACAGCCCAATACTTCTCTCCCACAGTTTCTTTCAGAGCCTCCCAAATGCTGAGCTAGCTCTTGCAATGTGTGCATCAACCTCATCATCTATTTTTTTCAGTATTTTTTTGGTTCTCCTTTAGCAAGCTGTTGACTTATTTTTCATGATTTTCTTGCATCATTCTCATTTCTCTTTCCAATTTTTCCTCTACTTCTTTTACTTGCTTTTCAAAATTTTTTTTGAGCTTTTCCATGGCCTGAGACCAATTCATATTTCTCTTGGAGGCTTTGGATTTAGGTGCTTTGACTTTGTTGTCTTCTTTGGTTGTATGTTTTGATCTTCTTTGTCACCAAAGATTCTATAGTCTGATTTTTTCCTGCTGTTCGCTCGTGTTCCCAGCCAATTATTTGACTTTTTAACTCTTTGTTAAGGTAGGGCTCTGCTTCCAGTGTGGAGGGTGTACTGTCCCAAGTTTCAGGGGTTTTGTGAAGCTCTTTTCAGAGATACTTCTAGGGACCTGTAAGTTGTCAGTTCTTCCAAGATGGTATGATCAAAGGAGAGGTGTTTACTCCTTTCCTGGCCAGTGCCCTGGTCTATGAGTGACCACAAGCACTGTTTTCTGTCTTGTAATTGTGAGGAGGATTCCCTCTCCCCTGCTGCCACAAGCTCCACCACACCAGCGCTCCTCCTCACCCCAGGACTACCACCCAGAACTGCCACCCAGATCCAAACACGTGCAAAGCAAGAGAATCCTGACTCAGAACCAGCAAAGAGATTCCTGAAATCTCCCTCTGATCAGCTGCTTGATCCCCTTACCGTCTGTGGGCCGAGAGCTCCAGAAGCAACCACTACTGCCACCCCGGGGCTGTGCCAGGACTGGGTCCAGACCATGCTCCTCTCTCACCCTGGTCCAACAGACCTTTCCTATTGAACTTCTAAGTTGTCTTTGGTGTTTGTGGGTTGAGATGTCTGGAAACTGCCACAGTTCCCCTTGATTCAGTTCCCTGAGTCTTGCTGCATGGCCCACACTGAACTGTGCCCCTCTCCTCGCCTAGTGCATGGACCTTTCCCGTTAACCATACAGGTTGTCTTGGGCTGGAAATTTGTTTGGCTCTGTCTTTTTGTGGGTTCTGCTGCTCTAGAATTTGTTTAGAGTCAGGTATTTGGAAGAGTTTGGGGGAGAGCTCAATCAAGTCACTGCTTTCACTCCGCCATCTTGGCTCTGCCCCTCCAGCTTCCTCATCTATGTGAACATCCCTGAAAAGTATGCTGCCAAGGTAAGTGAATTTATCAGCATTCAAATGGACAGCATTAAAAATTTTTCCATTTGCTATAACTGATGGTTCCACATATGGATAGCATGGTGCTGGTTGGTGAAGAATCTGTGTTTTCTTGGTGTACAGCATATGGGTTGGGTGATGGTCTGTGTGTCCATTGTCTAAGGATTGACCTAGCCTTATGACATGTCCATCACCAGGCTGGCAGCAGGCTAATGGATTTTTCAGTAACAAGAGCTTTCCCAAACAACTTACAAAGGCAAAGGGAAGTTTTAGGGGAGAACATATGCAGGCCAAAGGAATTACAGTTCCTTGAAGGCTACTTAATTAGGCTTTTGGGTTTTAAAATTGAGAGACTGAAATATTGTACAAGTTTGTTATGACTCAGGACATTACAATTATTATCCAGCTAAAAGACTGAAAGGTCAAATAGAGGGTGCTGAGCACAGTTCCTTTAAATACTGACAAATGTTGATCCATAGATTGGTATTTACTTTTGAACTATATTTGACTCTTGCTGTGGAACATCTTTATTCCTTATGTACCTGGAATCTTATCAAAAACTGCTGAGAATTCTTTCCATAGACAAGCATTCTTAGCAAGTGAGCACATCTGCAGCAAACAAGGCTGTAATAGTCTTTTCCTCTGATGTGTTTCCACATTTTAAAAAAAGTGACACTGCTCTCTCCCCAAGACGACAGGGGAGGAGAAAACACGAATCACAACGTGACAGAAAAACAGGCCACATTTGAATTGTAGTGAAGCCAATTAGTAGAAAGTTCGGTGGGAAGGAAAGAAAAAGAAACCATGTAACTATACTTGAAATGATGTTGATGGAGTAGGAAAGGTCCAGTGGTAATGGTTCACTGAAGGTCACTTAAATACAAAGTTACTTGGATGGATCTAAAGAGTACCAGGCTTATTATTAGCAATTCATGGCCAAGAGGCTGCTTGAATTTTATAAGAAAAAGTATAGTCTAGAGGAGAGAAGACTGGACATGAAGTCTGTGCTCTTATACTCACACTGTGACCCTGGAGAAATCCCTTAGCCTCTCTGAGTTTTTTTTTCCCCTCTAATCTCTAAAATGGAGAAAATAACAACTATGAGGATAAGACTATGTAAAATGTATAAATTGCTTTGCAAAACTTAAAGCAATAAATAAATGTGAATTTTTATTATGATTGCCTTGAGTGTGGTTCATGATGGTCTTATAAACACTATCAGACCAACAGTCACACAGTGGAAGTCAGTACTAGGTGCTTCTGAGGACGCTCCCTCTGATTGGGTAGTTCTTGGAACTTCCATTTTAAGAAGACAGTGAGGCCAGCCATTTCTTGATGACATTCTTGACTCTCTTTACCATGTCCCATTGAGTACCTTCATTTCTTCTTTTTCTCCCCACATTTCTTTCTGTTTGTATTTGTCCTCCCAGCACTTAGCAGAGTTAGGTACATAAGTGCTTAATAAATGCATAAATACTTCTTGCTACCTTGTTGACTTGACTTCGGGGCAAGATCAAAAAATCAAAGAGATCATAAAGAAGAGTGAAAGAGGAACAAAACCATAGCTGGGGAAGACAAGCCTTCATTTATGCCCCTCAAAAGCTACTACAGGAATCTACTTTATGACACAATTTGACTCATGGGTAGGGAATCAAAGTACTTGGGCTTTAGTCTTGCTTGTCATTAAATAACTGAATAAGCTTGAGCAAGTGCCTTTACCTCTTTACGCCTCAGTTTCCTCATCCACAAAATAAGGCAGTTGGACTAGATGACCTCTGTGGTTTTTTCCACCTCTGAGTCTATGCTCCAATAAAAACATTTTGATCATAAATGATAATTGTTTAATGGATAAATGCTAAGGACATGAAGTACTTGACAACTCTCAAATGTAACAAGATGTATGTATGACTCTGGGGATACTTGCATTTTCAAGAAAGTGAGAAGAAGGAAGAACAGTTCTGTGGTCTTGTTGGAATTTGATCTAGAAGTTGGTGAATACCTTCATGTCTCCCTGAGTCCACTTTAAAGGACTGAGCATGTGACCTGGTCACACGTTTTCTTTATAATGTTCTTCCCTTCCTTTTTGACCCAGTCTAAGCACCACCTTCCATATGAAGCCTTTCCTGATTCCCCCCTAGTGCTAGCCAGTGGCATCCTCTTACTCCTGCGTAGATAAGAAATAAGTTATATCTATTGCTACCAGAAAAGGCTAATGACAAAGAAGAGTGAAAACAAATTTAAACGCTTCAGAGTTAGCAGGAATATATGTAAGAGTTAGTTACAAAGTTCTGGTAGCTTTGGCTGGCCACATTTGCACATAAAAGATCAGGTAGAAGGGATAATGATCTCATTTTCCATGCTTAGCTTTGTCTCTTCACCCACTCTTCTACAAGAGGGAAGTGTCTTAGTATTCAAAAATGAGTATTTCTGAATCCACAGCTATTTGGTAATTATTAGGCAAATAATCTTTACAAAGTGCTTCAAAAATCTAAAATTAGAAGGTATATAGAATAGTTACCATGAACTGGAGTGAAGTATCCCATGGAAATCACAAACCCTGTGGCCAGAAAGTTTATTCTGAAAAAAAGAGAGGTTTGCTTGGGGCAATAGCTACTTAACTCAAGGTTGCCTGCTCTTCATTCTAAAGAATTTAGCGCTGTGTCTGGGAAGCTCCTGTTGGGGAGAGGAGAGGCCTCATAGCCAAGAAATGGAGGGGAACAAGATGGGTCATTCTACAAGGGGGAAAAAAAACAATCCTAGAAGGTCTTTTCCCATAAGGAAGGCTTTTGGCTGGTATATGGGGAGACTGTCTTTTTTTTTGGGTGGGGGGGTAAGAGTTATGTAGCAGGGAAAAAGCTATGGGCTTTAAGCTAAAAGAACATGCAATATTTTCTCTTGCCTTGAAGACAAAGCTAGCCAAGTTCAGCCACACCAGAAACTGAAGGAAGCAGTGCACCATCTAGCAGGTCAGGATTGGGTGGAGATTACAAGAGCAACAAGAAGCAGTATCAGCCTGAGTGATGTGACAATAGCACTAGACATCAGCAGCATCGGAGGTGGGAATTGTCCTTCCATGTGGGTACCTGGGCCAAAGGCATTTCTTATGTGTCTACTTCTCCATGCATGTGCCCTGGTCACATGTGTTCTTTATAATGTTCTTCCCTTCCTTTTAGACCCAGTCTGAGTACCACCTTCCATATGACTTCCATATGACTTTCCTGACTCTCCCCTAGTGCTAGTGCCTTCTTTCCCAGTCTACCTTGTATTTAAGGACTTTGTGTATATTTCTACTTGTTAACTTTATGTTGATGCTGATATACATATAGATAAGTATATATAATATATACATACATGTGCACACATATGGTGTGCTATGTACTTGTCTTTCTCATTAGAATGTAAGTCCCTTGTAAGTGGGTATTTTTTCACTTTTTGTACTTATAACCCCAGCACCTAACAGTGACTGGAACATAGTAGGCACTTAATAAAAACTTGTTTTATTTTATTGATTCTCTTCCCACAGATACTGTATATATGTGTAGGAGATTGTGCCCTAAATTCATGGAGAAAATGTTTTGCTGTTGCTTTTTAAAAACCATTCCATGTTATGAAACGCCTTTACTTGTACATAGTTGTGTCTACTGGCTATTAACATTGGGAAGGGTGGGGCCTCTGAGCTATGATTTTGAAGATACGGACCCACAGAGGACTTTCAATTTGGGGTAGCTTGGGGTCTGAAGGAATGCAAGTAGGAGTTAGGAGATGTCTGCCATCAGGAAATGCATAAGTGTGTGTGTGTGTGTGTGTGTGTGTGTACACACAGGGTGTCCCCAAAGTTTTTTAAGCTCAGAATTTAGAGCCTAGAGCTTCTTTTAAACTGGGAGAGCTTCTATGGCCCCAGGCCACTTCCCACCCTTAATCCCACCCTAGGCTCCATTCTCCTTTGGCCAAGTCCAGTGGTCCAGGTCCCTGGAGTTCTATTACCTCATAGACCACTTGGCCACTTCTAGATCCCTCCCATAGTCTTTCTGTATATAAGGTCTCCATTAAGATGCTTAGATTCTTAAAATCTAGCCAATAGTTTACTAAAGTTCAGAATCCTTAAGAGTCTACCCAATATGAAGGATGTTCTAATAAACCTTGTCTTTGGCTGAAAAAAAAAATAAACTAGGAGAGCTTAAAATTGCTGTAAGACTTTTGGGACATCCTGACCCAAAATGAAAATGAGGTGGAGAGTAAGCAAGATTGCTTATGGGAAATTACAAATCTCCTTTATTGACTTCAAGGTTCCTATGAACGCGAAGACCCATATTTTCAATACTTATATTCTACTGGTGTTGCTATATAGCAGTGAGATATGAACTGCAATTGTCTCTGAAGAGTTAAAAGTGAATATAACATAGAGTACAGTAGTGAAGTTCATGGTGGGTGTGAAGAAGGTGCAATATTTAACCAATAAGGATCTCTGAAATCATCTAGTATATATCTTATTCACACAGAGTTGTTTGCATATTATCTCCCCACTTAGACTGTGAGTGCCTTGAGAGCAGGAATTTTTTTGGGGGGGAGGTGTCTTTGTATCCCCAATACTTAGCATAGTGCTCGACACATAGTAGGTACTCAATAAATGCTTATGGACTGGCTGAAAAAGAACAGGAATAAAAGATATCATCATTGAATTGTATAATAGGATGGGAAGATGAACTGGTCACGTGCAAGAGTGTGGGGTAACAGGTGGAGGGCTAGACAGCAACATCAGAAGAAAGCATGGAAGGCCTCCATTAGGTTGTGTGGAAACCCTGTAGTGAATTCATGAGAGGACCTATAGAGAAGAATCACACAGGACGGGTTAGAGTGAATGGGTGATGATCTTCATCTTGGAAAGGAGCTCCCAAATCAGGGAGATCACAGATGGATTTGTACATTTTGAGAACATATGTACATAGGTATGCTCCCCACACATTCTTTATTGAAAAGTTCATTTAAATTGACCTGGCATAGAATGTTAATGCTTATTCTGTCTGCATTAGCATTTCAAATCACAATTGTAAATCAATCACTAAATTCCTATGAATTTGATGATATTTCATGGCAAAATTATCCACCTAATTTTAACAATGAAGTGAGGCCTACAGAGCTGAAAAATTGTTTACAATGAACTTTGAGGAGATATCATTACTAAATTTGTATAGGCTTAGTGTTTATTTATAAACTAGCCATTAAACTTCATTTTCCTTTTTTTTTTTTATTCTCCAGCAAAATGGTGAAATCAGCTCATGGCATCTGGAAACATTTCCACATTTTAAGTTATTCTAAGGGGGAAAAAAGACCCTCATGTAATTTGAAAGCATTGTAAAATGAAATAAGCATTTCTAAATGAGAGGGATTATACCACATTCCATGTGGCAGAAATTGTATTTAGTGAGCTTTGTCCCGCCCCCATCACTCTGTTTTTTTTATCCATCTCTTTTTATGAAGGTAAGTGCTACTTGACAGTGCAGAGAATGCTTAGTACAGAACATCATAGCTTTCTTTCTTTGACAGTTATGTTGGTGGTTTCTTCTCTTTTTCAAGTTTTTGCCTGCTTCCCATAAACTGGCAAAAAGTCAGAGGTGCCTCAAAGCTCTAAGTGTTCCATTTGTGAGAAAACTTAACAAAAAAAAAAAAAAGGAAAGTACATAATTAATAAACTGTAATCTTTGCCTGAAGAGAATTTTCTCTTAAGTTTAATATACCAAACAGGACAATTTTATGAGGTAAATCTTACGCACAATGCATTTTTATGTTCCCTAACTAAAACTTGTTCTGTAAACAGTAGTGCTAAAAAATGTTGTATATATTTCAATTTCTTTTTTCTTAAAGGGAAAATAGAAATGGAGAAGAAACTTCCTTCTCATCCCACCATGGTTTAAAATTGTTTTTGGAAATTTTATACCTCCTTGGAAAGTGTTAATATTTACAAAAATCATCCATGGGGCTTAAAACTGTGACTTAGTGAAAACCTGAACAAGTGGGTAGCTTTTGTAACTAGTTTCAGTTTGTTTAGAGAATAGTGCCTCATTTTAAAGTCTCTTCATTGCCTTAAGGAAAACATTCCTTTAAAAAATTGTTTTCTATCTTTAGAAAACATTCTTATGTGCAAAGGGAGTGATCAGGGGAGATGCAGATCAGTTGAGTTCATCCTCACTGCATTATTAAAAGTTTTTGGCTATGCCTGTATCCCATTGTGCCCCATTGGCCTAACATCCCTTGGATAACTGGCCACGATTTATATACAATACTCATTTACAACTATTGAAAAGATGGCCTTAATAGCATGTCTATGGATACTATTGTCAAACTAAAACACTTTGTCCCTTATGTCCCTTAAGGGACCAGTAAAAATTTCATCCTGATTTTAATGAGTATTTGACAACATAGACCACATCCATAAATACATGTATTTTATTGTACCTTATAAAATTTGTGCTGCATGTGTGAATCGAAACACACAGTAGTGGGTTTTATAAAGTGAAGGGAAATAACATACTACTCTTTTTTCCTTAGTCAATGAATTCAGACAATCTCTACAAAGAGAGGTTGAAAACATTCTCAGTGGATTACAATAGATTTACTTTAAAAAAAACAAACAAACCTCTTGTACAAATATGAAGAGTATTTTTGAGTTTGGTATTCTATAATATGTCCCCAGTTGCTATTCTGAAATATCTGGGGAGTAGCGATCTCTCTGCTTTTGTTCATGAAACCACAATCTTATGACCTAGAAGGATGTGTGTGTGTGTGTGTGTGTGTGTGTGTGTGTGTGTATGTGTGTGTATGTGTTACATGGCTTCTAAAGAATAGTCTTGTGACAAAGAAAGAAGCAATGGGATACAGTAGTGGACATGTCCGGCAATATGCTCAGTAATAAAGGGGAAAATAATCACTATGGCAGCTAGTTGGCTGAAATGGCAAAACAGCGAGGGAACAATTATCAGTTTATAATCCCTGTGACCATTCTCCTCTCCTCCAGCCTTTTTTAGAGCACGACTTTTGCATCTGGCACTTGGGTGAGCCGACAGGAGAAAGCATGCCTGCTGATGTGGCCATAATGGGTTGCTCCTCTACCTTCCTTCAGAGGCAAGCAGCCATTTCAATGGCTACAGATGTTAACAAGAGAATGGTCACTCCTAGGTATCTGTCTTCATTGGAAATTTGAGAGTCCTCGTAGTCAACAGCTTGAGCTCTTTAACATAAAGGTGAGGGCATGAATTTAAAGGTCTCCAAGGAGCCTGGATGGGCTGTATTTCAAATGTTCTCAACAGATCGTGAAAATCACTCAGTCTATAAGGCCTTGTGGATTTTTAAAACATTTATTTCCATTAGAGGCCTTCATCAGGCTCCTCCGACGGGCTTCTATCAAGTGAAGGGCAAGTTGGATTTGCAGCCGACTAAATTCGAAACACAAAAGCGAGGCTGTAACTGGTTCTTATTAAGCTGTTAAACGGGAATATGAAGAGGTAGCTTAAAATCAGGTGCGTTTAATAAAACTCTGTTTGAATTGGCACTGAGGTCATTCCCATGTGCTTTTCAGTTTAGCTAGTGCTGCAAGTGGATCACCCATATTACCTATGGTAAAATGTTACTTGGCTCCAATAAAAATAAGCATCATTTACTATTTCTATCAAGTGTTGTTACAGTAACTGCACAGTTAGATTCGTTAACTTGATGTTGGGGCACATAACACACCCACTAGATTTACTGTATTTTTAACAGAGATTTATGCGTGTGGATTAGTGGCAGCCACAGGAAAGAAATCAAGGGGTCTGGAGAGGGCTTTCCAATGCAGGGTAAATATTCCAGTTAAACTAAAACCTTAAGCATGCCTGCTAATCAGCATACAACCCCACCCCCACCTTGCAGGAATAATCCTTAGGAAGGACAGTAGAGAACATGTTGTTTCAGAGGTGAAACAATTCTTTCAGTCTGATATAATCATCCATTTATTCATCATTTGAACCATGTGCAAAACACCATGTGCTGTAGGAATAACACATGATTGCTGGCTTTAAAGGGTTTATCATCCAGCAGGGAAAATAATTATAATACATGGCAGAATGTGATTATTTCTTTGAGAGAGCAACAAACCCATTTTGTAGGAATACAGAGGGAGGAAAGATTACTTTCAGCTGGGTGATCAAGGAGGACTTTGTTAATCATGTACTCCATCTCCCATCTCCCATTTCCATGACTTTGCACTGTCTGTTCCACATACCCGAAATGCCCTCCCTCTTTACCCCACCTCTTAGAATTCCTGATTTCAGCTAGAGCGCCACCTTCTACCTGAAACCTTTGCTGGTCTCTGCCCCCTAACTGCTAGTACACTTCCTCTCAAAAGTACCTTGCAGTCATTTTGTCTATATTATCCACATTCCTCTCCACATACACGTTCTTTCCTTCGTTGGGATTTAAGCCAAATCAAGGCAGAGACTATTTCATGCTTTTCTTTCTGCCCTGAAGAGCTTAGCATAGTGCCTAGAATATAGTGGTTCTTAATAACTGATTGACTGATTGATTAAGGAGGTCGCATCTAGCTATACTTGAAGGATAGGGAAGATTTTCATAAATAGGGATGGGTATGGGATATGTGTGTTGGGGGTACAGGGAGGACAGGGGGGACAGCAGACCATGGGAAAAGACATGCAAAATGTAGAGTGTTAAAGAAATGAGAAGCCCAGTTTGACTGGACCATATGACATATGAGTAGGAGAAATAAAAGACGAAGCAGGAAAGGTATAGAAGAGCCTTATAGGTTATACTTAAGGATTTGAAAGCTATGTTGTAGACTCTAGGAAGCCCTTGAAGGTTTTGGGATAGAAAGCTATATTTTCAGAGCTATGCTTTAGGAAGTTTGTTCTGGTAGTCATAGATTCAGAAGGAAAGGAATATTTCCATCTTGGAAAAATAACATTTTCCTTCTCTGCCCTTAAATTTAGCTAGTTTTGGTCTGAGAAGTCATGTGCCACTAATGGTAGGATTCATTAACCCTATATGTGCTGGCCAGAAAGAGCAGTTCAAGAGGCAAACCAGGCCTCACCAGAATGAGAGGCATTATTACATTGTTGAAAGTTCACTAGACTTGGAGTCAGGAAAGACCTGGGTCAAATCCCACCTCTGATTCTTAGAAACTAAATGTCTATGGATAAGCTACAATCTCAGCCTCAATTTTCTCATCTGGGGAATGGGAATAATAACAACATCTTCTTCATAGGGTTATTACGTATCTCAAATGAGATTTTATATATATATATATATATATATATATATATATATAATATGTTCTGTAAACCTTAAAATGCTATGTACATTTTAGTTATTATTATTAGTAAGAGAAAACAGGACCAGGTCAGGAGAATCAGAATTTAGGAAACCTGAATTCCCTCCCACAAAGGCAGCACAATTTCCTGCCAGTTGTTTTCTAAAGTTTTCTCAGACTCATTTCTTTAACAAAACAATTCTGAATACCCTCCAGGCTGTATGCATGTGTACACTTCCCTGGAGAACTAAACCATTTAAGTTTGGTGCTTTCCCATCTTAATAAGACTTCCGAGACCTACTGCATTTTTATTCCTTGTATTAAATGCAGAGTCATATTTTTTTAAAAAGTAAACCAAAAGTGACTCTCATCAGGTCAGAGGAGTAGCAATAAGTTTCCTACTCTGGTTATGGAGTTATCTGAATTCCTGACACGTCTCCCTGTGCTTCTGTTTCTAAAATAGTGAAATTTAAATAGATCTCAAATTTGGGTTCATTTGGAAAAAGGTTATAAGGATGTTTTAATTAGAGAGATTTATGTCTGTAAATTTCCCAGGGCAGATGGTTTTCATTATAATAGCAGTGAACTGATATCTTTTAAATGATACCCCCAACCCAAACCCCTGCACATGAAATCTTACTAGAGGTCACTCTGAGTTTTGCAAGGAAAAGTAGACACTTAAACAATTTCTTGAATCAGGAATTCCTTTGCTTAAGAAATACATTAGAAATGTAATTGAAAGAGACTGACAAAAGATTTTCTTAGCAGTGAACATCCTGACAAATGGAAGCCGCTCCAAAATAAAATTTTAAAAGGGACCATTCTTTTGAAGTGAGTTTTTTTTTTCTATGAAAAGAATAGTGACTTGACTCAAGATGGGGTGAGTGTTGTATTAGACTTAGAGAGACCATGTAGTGTGGTAGAAGGGACATTGGTCTTTGAAACTGATGAACTGATTTGATATCTTGGCTTCTCCATTTAGATACTCTATGGTGTTTTGGTTGTATGCACATTGCAGTAAGCCTCTGTTTCCTCATTGGTAAAGCTGAGGATGACAATACCTGACAAAGTAAGGAAAGCTGATGAAGACAGCAGGGAAGTTATTGTCTAATTTTATTAACTCCCTATATGGTAGGCATTTACTCATGCCTTAAATTTTGCTTTACTGCTCAAGTTTCTGTTTCTCAATAATTAGCTTCTCTTAGCTAGAGCAAGCCCCCCAAAGGGTTGGGGGAGGGGAAGAGGAAGGGAATGAGTGTTGATATAGTACCTACTATGTGCCAGGCACTGTGCTAAGTGCTTTTTTTTTTTAACAAATATTTGATTTGAGCCTTTCAACAATCTTGTGAGGTAGGTGGTATTATTATCCCCATTTTTACAGGTTTGAGGGAACTGGGACAAAAAGAGGTTAAGTCACTTGTCCAATAATTTTTTCAGATCAACTGTTATCTAGTCATGTTTATTCCATCTTATACTTGCAAGATTTTTTTAAACACAAGCATAAGACTTTATACTTATCTCTATTAACTTTCATCCTACTAGATTTCATCCTATTTCATCCCAGCATTCTTTTTGTCAAGGTCTTTTTGAATTTTGGTTGTGTCACAGCTATCTTGTCTAGATTTATATCATTTGCAAGTTTGATAGACATGTCATCTAAGTCATTGACAAAAATGCTAATTTGCCAGGTGTGGTGGTACACACCTGTAATCCCTGCTTTTGAAAAAGCTGAAACTTTTGCATCTCTTGGCTTTGGAGTTTCAGTGGGCTAATGGGATCTGATGTCCATACTTGGTACTACATTAATGTGGTGAGCCTCCAAAGAATGGGAGGCCACAGGTTACCTAATGAGGAGTTAGTGAATTAACATTGGAAATGAAGCAGTAAGAACTCCTATGCTGATCAGAGTGGGACCAGCTATAGGTAGCCTCTGCTCTCCCAGCCTGGGTTACAAGGGGAGACCTAGTCTTGAAAATGCTAATCAGTAGAGATCTAAAAACAGATCCCTGGGGCACTCTATTGGAGACCTAATTCCAAGTTGATGTGGAAGCATTAATGATCACTCTTTGGATGTATTTTCATGGGCATTTCTTTGAGATGTGGATTAGACTACGTGGCTTTTTGACTCTCTCATTTTGTGATTCTATGGATCTGGCCATTTTGATTCGATCTAGCTGTACCATTGTCTAGCCTGCATCTCTCCTAAAAGGAATATTCTAAAAGAATAGCATGAAAGGCTTATTTAAATACTTTGCTAAAATTTAAGTAAGCTACAATTTATGTATGTAGATTTCCTGGATCTAATAGTTCAGTAACCTTTGTCAAAAAAAGATAATTCAACCATAGTTCCTCATCCATTTTATTAAAGCATAGTTAATATGAGAGAGAAAGGGGTTAAAATATGAACATATTCTTGTTATATTAAACTGGACATTACATTGTCAATTTATCAGCGTAGGATTCTACGTTTATAATTATGAAGGTTATCAGGGAACCCACTGGAAATTTCTAGTATACAGTAAATTGAGCCTGCTAGAAACCCACAAACTATATCTAACCTGCTGGGCAACACTAGTTTAAAAAACAAACTTTACACACATGCTTCCTCTGCTTCATTTCTGCCCACTTTCCTCTCATTATCTTACAACTTGGTTTTCATTTTCCACCACTCTACTGAAACTGTTCTCTCAAAGGTCACCAATGATTCTCTTACCACCGAATCTAATGGCTTTTTTTCAGATTTCTCATCTTCTTTGACCTCTACAGCAGCCTTTGGTACTGTTAAATACTCTTTCCTTCTTGTTAATAACTTTTTTGTTAACTCCTGAGATAGCTTACTCTCCTGGTTCTTTTCTTTCTTTCTTTCTTTTTTTCAGTCTCTCCAGCTGCTATTTTTCTGTCATCTTGACTGGTTGGCATCTTGTCCCATTTTTATCTGACCCCTTAAAGTGGAGGTTCTCTGAGTGTATATACTCAGCTCAATATTTTTCCATCTCCTTGCCTTTGCTAACACTATTCCTTGTGTCTAGAATACTCTCCCTCTTAATCTCTACCCCCTGAGTTCCTACCTGTCTTTTAAAGTCTAACTCAAATGCAGAAACCAACACACATCTTTTTCCAGTCTTCCCAGCTAGGACAGATCTTTCACCTTAGACCTCAGATGGCATTTTGTTGGTCATATTATATCCCACCTTTTTCTGGAAACTTCCCCAACCCCACTTAATTCTAGGGCCTTCCCTCATTAATTATTCCCTCTTTTTCCTGTATGTAGTTTGCTTTGTATATATTTGTTTGCATGTTGTCACCTGCTCATTAGAATGCGAGCTCCTTGAGGACAGGGACTATCTTTTGTCCCTTTTTATGTCCCCTGCTCTAGTGCCTGGGGCATGGTAAGTGCTTGATAAACATTTATTGATTGAGGATTGGTTATTATAAGAGAGAGCACAGGGGCCTTGGAAGAAGAAAGATTTTGCTGTTAACCCATAATAATTGTGTGGTCATGAGAAAACTACTTAATATCCCTAAGGAATTAATGACTAAACATGGCAGATGAATTGGCACTATTTGAGTGAACTTTCATCAGAGGACTTTCTACATGATACACACTTAACAAATATTTGTTGAATTATTATATGTGTAACAGTGACTACTCTGGCTTTCATTGCCTGAAGGCTAGGTATGTTACATTTCAGTTCTCCAGCAGGATTCTTCAGTACCTTTAAGGCAGTTCCAGGTGTCTAGCCTCTGCCACTGGCTCAAGCCCCGACCAAATGTGTTTTCCCAGTTTTTAGGGGTTCCCTACACTCTACTTCCATTTAACTACTTAACAGTCAGACTAGCTTTTACAAAGGAATATTTATTTCAAAGGTATAAGAATTCACAAGCAAATATTCCCTCCCCCAACACCTGGGGAGGGGCATAATCTCCCCCCTATACCACTTCAATCTCTCAGGAGGGGGCAAGGATTAGGTTCAAGGTTTAGCTCAGTTCCTATATAGCATAAGTCCCACCAAATTCTAAGACCAAAGCACACCCCACCCCCAACATGGCCATCACTCTGGGTTTGTGTCCTGGAACCTTGGCTTCTCAAGGCTTCCTTGCTGAGCTAGAAGCAACACTCAGCTTAGGATCCTGGCTCCAAGGTCACAATGGCTAGAAATGAAAAGTCTAGAAATGAAAAGGATAAATGAAAGAGATCCAAACCACAAGCATATTTCTAAGTGCCATGGGACATAAGGGGAAGTTATAGGGACCTTTCACCCATCCAGCTTAGAACATGGTACCCATGCTTTGGCCAAACAAGACCTTCACCTTTGTAAGCCAGCAGAAAGAGAGAATGAGATTATCTGAGTCTCATAGTTCAAAAGACATAAGCATTTCCCATTATGTAGCTAGAGGAAAGCAACTGCTCCCACTCATTTGGTAGAACACAGTATGTCTTCTCACAGAAGCAGGTCACTAGAATCTATTATATGAGGGATCTGGGAATGTGCCAAAGCCTGGTTATGAGCTACTGTGTAAGCATTGTTCTAGGTTCTGTGAGTGGAAACAAGATATAACATAGTTCTTTCCTTCAGGGAGCTTGCACTCTTGTTAAACAGCATAATAATTTGTTAGCTTTTGTGACTTTCAGGAAAAAGGCAAGATATCATTTTCCCCCCTTTCTATTTTTCTTTCCCAAGAGGTGGTAGAGAGTTATTTGTGAATCTGAATGGAAGCATAATTGAGATCAGAAATTACCCAAGAGATTCCAACTCCATAAAAATAACTTTTTCATTAAAATAACTACAATTTTGATCATTTAGTTAAACAATGAAAGGTTAAAAGAAACTTGTCATCACTAGCTGATGCTCCAAGGGCAGGCTTGAAAAGCAGATGGCTCACAGCAAGTCACTGAACAAACAAAACATTTCTTTGCTACTTGCAAGCTCTTGGAAACTCATTTCAGTTCCATTGAATTCTAATAGTTCTTGCACTCTTGCTTGGCTAATCTGCTACTGCTCTTAGTTTTGACCCCTTTCTCAACATTACATCTTTGGTGTCTCTTCCTGAAATCAGTCATAGACTGATTTCATAGTGACGAACCAAAGCTTAGAATTCTTGGATGAAAAACTATCTATCTATGCATCTATCCATCTATCTATCAATCTATCCATCTAAGCTTTCCTGTGCCTTCTGTCTTGGGCCAAGCCATACAAAGATAATTTGTTTACTTCTTTCCTTGGACCACCAAGCCCCGCTTTGTTCTCTAAGTCCTAATCATAATTTGAGGTTTCTATTTTTGCTTTTGCTTTTGTTTTTGAGAAGAGGCCTCCGTTCTTTGTAGGGCCCCTGGTAGAACAGGGAAGGGGCAAAACGTGCCAAGGATTTTGTTGGGGGAAGGGGTTAGGACCTGAGAGTTAGTAAGCATGGGGAGCTTTCTCGTCACAGATGCAGATTGGCAATTTCTATAATTTGTAGTCTTAAAGAGTTTCCTGGGCCATTGAGAACTTAAGTGACTTGTCTGTCACATAGCCAGTATATGTCAAAAGACAGTCCTTGAATCCATGCCTTCATGACTTTAAAGTGGGCTATCTATCTGGTAAGCCATGCTCTTTCTCAGTAGCTAATTAATGGATGAGGAAAAAGTCAACACATCACTGGAAGAGAGGAGAAAGGCACAATATGAATATAATGTGCCTCACTTTGGGGATCAAAGGCCTAACCATTAACAGTGTGCAAAGGTCTTAGATGGTAAGCTATCAGATTCAGGAAACAAGGAAGGAAAACCATAGTCTGAATAGGGTAGCAGAGGGTTCAAACTTGAAAGAAGTCCACATAGAGCCGGGGGAGGAGAACAACGTGGAGGGAAGAGAATGATGATTTGAATGTCAAAATGCTTCATGGAAAGACTGTACAAAGTAGCATCACATTATCATGGAGAGTATTTTGCTTTTCTATTTTTCAACTCACTCTCCAGGTCCCCTCTCTTCTCCTCCTACTCAGCTAAAGGCAACACAGCTGTGGATTTGGGCATTTTTGGAAGATTCATATAGTTACCAGTGCCTATTGCAGATAGCAAAAAGTATAGCTAATTACCATTTCACATATTAATTTCTCTTTAATTGGTATTCAACTTGACTTCAGTAACAGTGCAGTAAAGGAAAGAAACATTTCAGGAGCTCTCAGGTTCTTCTGAATATTTTTGTGAACCCAGGCATGGATTTGACCCAGCTTGTCATTTTGATTGGTTTTAGTTCTTTCCTCCAATGCTCCCTTGGGGACAGGCACTGTGATTTTCTCAGCCTCTGAGGTTTATTATGGTAAACGTGGCTTCAGTGTCCTTCTCTCACTCTCACTCGAGTACTCAGGGTACTTGACTTTGGGTCTTTGGGGCATATTTGAGTAGGAGCATACCCAAGCAAAGTCTTTTGCTTTACAACCTTGTTTTCCCTTTTCTTGGCTGGGAGAGGTGGCCATCTGCCAGATTTGGATTGAGTCATTTGAGGAAAGCTAGGGAAAAGGTTCCATTTCAAGCAAGCCAGCCAGCATTGTGGTGACTCAGGGTTACAAGTCAGATTAATTTATACAATTAAATGAGCCTCCCCACATGATTGAACACCTCCCCCCCCCTTCCAAGGCCCTAATACTTAATTTCTAGGAAGTTGACACAGTATTGATCAGGTGGAAGCCCTTTGCTTTATAATAAATTGATCAGTCTATTCATGTAAAGTTGGAATTTAAGGGAAAAAAAAAGAATTTTTAACCAGGAGTGTGACTTCAGGCAAGTTACTGCCTCTTTTCAGGTCTTAGTTTTGGTATTTATAAAATAAAATTCCTTTCCACTCATAGTATTCTAAGATTCTGTGAACTTTGGTATCTCTCTCCCTCCTATTCCTCTCACCTTCTGACCCTGACAAAGGGGGAAATTAAAACAAGTTTCTTTACTAATGATTTTAAGACTCAGAAAAGACTTTGAAACCAAGGGGCCAAATCAAAATGTCGAAATAGGACAGCAACTGTAAGTAACTTCTTCCTCTACATTTCCAAAGTACCTTTTCCTTCTTCTTAAATCAGTTAACTCATTGTATTAGGGTATTATTATGTGTCCATGTGTCTCACTTTCCCATTCTATGAGAATAAGATCTGTGTTTTATTAATTTAACGCCCTCCTCCCTGTCCCCTCTTTCCCTCCCCCATCTAGAATAGTCCCTGTCTGTATTGCTTCAAAGACAGGCCATTCCCAATTGTAAACTGGAGGAGGTTAATATCCTTTCACTCTTCTGCTTCTAGGGCAGCTCTTTAAATTTGGAAATCCTACTAAATCCATGGGTTCCAACACCCCTGCCTCCTTTCTACATCAGATGGCCCCAGGGTTATCTAAATAGGAGTGGGAAGCCACAGATGTTATCGGTCTGAGCAAGTGGGAAGCTCAGCTTGACTGCCAGTGCTGGAGGAAATACAGACGCAAGGCTCCCAGGAATCCCCTTCCATCAATCACCTCCAGAGACTCGCTACAGTGGGAGGGAGAGTTGATGGACTTTTTAGCGGCAGCCCTATCCCTAGTGGGACCAGGGTGCAGGCAATCACTCACAGAGGTCAAGGGGGAGTAATCTGCCCCCTTTATCTCACAGCGTCAGGAACAGAGGTTTGTAGTGACTTACCAAAGTAATGTTTAAACTGGTATCAAAGCACGCAGCCTCAGATAGAATTATCACCCCAAATCCAAGTCAGGACATCTCTGTTGGGACAAATTTCAGATGAATTTAATTCCGGTGTCCCTGAATAAATAAACAACAAATTCAAACTAGTCATTCCCAAACTTTGCCAGACAGGTCTTTCTAGAACTGCTTAGCACTTCAATTTGGGGCTCTCCTTCCTGTTCTTTGGGGGAATTAAGTAGCAAAAGGGGATCACTTGAAATCACTGGATCATAGAATCTTAGAATTGGAAGAGACCTCAGGGGTCATTTTGCCTAATTTTTTCTTATTTGAACAGGAATCCTCTCTAAGTCCTCAACAATTAGTAGTTGATCAGCCTTCCTTTGAAGGCCTCTGGCAAAGGAGTCACCTCTCCACTTTGGGATAGTTTCAATTGTTAGGGAGTTCTCCTCCTCCACTCCCTTTTATCAAGCCAAAATCTTCTCTGCAGCTTCTACCCATTGCTCCTAGTTCTGCTGTTTAGGGCCAAGTCAAACAAGTCTATACTTATTTCTCTACATCCAACTCTTACCTCCCACCCTTTCCGCAGCTGACAATTCAGTTTTCAGGTTCCAGCAGCCACCTCGGGCACACAAAATAACTAAACTTGGCTAAGTTCCCAAGAGCCCAAAGCCAACAGTTTGCACATTTGATCCCTATGTCCTTGGGCTGCAATGATATTCTTTTGCTTACCCTCCAAGTGAGTGCTGCAAAGTGAGGTGATGGACTATCCCTTGAAATAAAATTTCTTGTTGCCATTGGGCACATGATAAAAGCTAACTTTTCCAACTCCTTTATTTCTCCAAGGAGAACCTGTGAACTATCCATTCACTGAGCTACAGATCTTTTTTTCCTCTTTCTAGTTTCATTTAAAAATATGCTGTTTTACTGATTTTTTATGTCATGACATTGCAGTAATTTCTGGTAATAACCTTCTCTCTGTGCTTCCCTGTTGCCCCTTCTTCCTCTTTCCCATGGAATCCTTCCTCATAACAAAGAAACGCAATTAAACAACCATCAGATACATTGACCATTTATGACAACATAAGACACGTGTAGAATTCTGCTTTAGTTGTCTGATTCTCAGAGGCGTGTTTTATTACATTTGCTCTAGGAAGCACATATAATGTTGATTTTTCAATTGTTGAGTTTGGTTTCCTTGCAGTGATTTTTTTCATTTACTTTGTTGGTGAAGACAGTGGATAGAACATTGGAGTAGGAGTTAGAAAAACTAAGAATTCTGCCTCATATACTTACTAGCTTTATGACCTGGAGTCATATAACCTCTCTTACTCTCAGTGTCCTTATCTGAAAAACTGAAAGCAAAAACTGAGGGTGAAAAGAAATATGTCTAAGGTGCTTTGTAGGCAGCTAGGTGGCTCGGTGGATAAAGTTCTGGGCCTGGAGTCAGGAAGACCTGAGTTCATCAAATGTAGCATATTTGCTAGCTGTGTGACCCTGGGCAAGTCAATTAACCCTGTTTGCCTCAGTTTTCTCCTCTGTAAAATGAGCTGGAGAAGGAAATGGCAAACCACTCCCTTGTCTTTTCCAAGAAAACCGCAAAAGGGACCATAAAGAGTTGAACATGAATGAAAAAATGACTAGAAAGGTGTTTTATAAATTTTAAAGTAGTACACAAATTAGCTATTATTGTTTGTTTCTTTAAGTTTTGCACATTTTATTCTGTATCAATTCATAACAAATCTCATGTTTTTCTAAATTGCTGTTTTCAATTTTAGAAGGAATAGAATGTGGGCATGGTTCCTTTCCTCTAGGAGACTGTCTATTCATTGTTCTCTGGGCAAAGATAACATATTGTGTATACATTGAATAAGGAGAAGTAGAGAATTTCTATGAAGAAATTGATTCTAAAGAGGGCACAGAGAACAATAGCAAAAAGAAATCACTTAGAATCAAGAAGTGAAAGAAATTCAAGGCATGTGGAAGTTGTAGCTCTGTACATCCTGTTAGAGTGTAAGCTTCCTGATGACCGGGACTGTTTTGCTTTTACCTTTCCATCCCATGTGTATGCAGCACAGTTATATAATTTACACTTACTACTTACTACTTGCTGATTGATTAATTATACACAGTGACCACCAAACTACATTTTAAACATGAAATATACTATGTTTTAACAGAGGAAATGACTGGTTACACATGTAGCCATTATTTCACTTTTATCTGTCAGCATCCAGTAAGATCTATTGGATTAGAGCAAAGGAAGGTCTCAGTTAATACCAGATATTATTTTCCCATTGCTGCTGCCAGGACTGTCTCCTCCTTTTCCTGGCAGTGTTGGCTCACAAAATAAGTTAGAATGGTTGAGAGGAAAATCAGGCTATAAAAGAATTGTCATGAGACCCAGTTAGACCAGATAATTATAAGAATATGTAATAAGGGCATATTAGCGTCCTTAATAAAGGACTTCTAACTAGATTCAAGTCCCTACAATATCAAGACAAGGGAACTAATGTTGGAAGAAGCTCTAAAACTAACCTTTTTTGTGTGTCATGGACTACTTTGTCAGTCTGGGGAAGCCATTGGACTCCTTCTCCGAATAATATTTTTAAATCTATAAGATAAAACACTTAAGGTTACAAAGGAGCCAATTATATTGAAATACATTTATCAAAATATAACAACAACAGCAACTTACATAGCACTGGAAGATTGGAAAAGAGCTTTACAAATATTTTATTTTATCCTCACAGCTGTGGGTGGTGGATGAGGAAACTGAGGCACAACAAGAAAAAGTTCATGGATTTTGGGTTAATAATATTAGGACATGAGAATCTTATGGGGCCTTGTCTCTAAATGCTGTCATAGCTGAATAGCAAAAGCTTTAACAAATTTATTTTTGTAATCAAAATTTACTGTTTTATCTTTTATGATCTCTTTATCCCTTCTTTACTTAAGAATTCCTCTGTTAGTCATAGTTGTAAAAGGTGCCTGATGTCATTCTCTTCTAATTATTTTATGTTGTGAGCTTTTATATTTAGGTCATGTATACAGTTTGAACATATTTTGGTATGTGGTCTAAGATGCCAATCTGAACCTTATTTCTGCCAAACCTTATTCCAGTTTTCCTAGTAGTTCTTGTCAAAAAAGAGGAGTCCTTTCTCAAGTGGATCAGACAGTCTTTTGAAGATTTTTTATAATAGATTACATCTTTATGATCTTATAAGAGAATATAAGATTCTACTGTGAATGTCATTTATTGATTTGAAAAAATGCATATGATTTGATAATACAAAATATAGCCTTGAAGACTTTTCTTAAATAATGCAGCTCCAATGTCACTATGACAGATGTGACCATTCAATGCTTTGCTGAATACTGATATCACTGAAGTATAAAACAGTGATGCATATGTTCACCATATGCTACCAAATAAACCTTCTTAGGTATCTCATGGCATTTCCTTGCTTAAAGGTCTTCAGCAGCTCTATATTGCTAATAGAATAAATGCACATTCCTTTGTCTGAAATTTAAGGCCCTCCACACTCTGGTTCTATGTTACCTTTCAGTCTCTCAATCATTAAGCACTTATTAAGTGTTCCTTATGTGCTAGGCATAGTGTGAGGTTCTAGGGGTGCAAAGACAAAAATTGAAACAGTTCTTGCCCTTAAGAAGCTGACATTCTATGGAGGAAACAAAATGTATTGTATGAAGTGCCACATAATTGTGGACTGTTTTCATATGGATTCTTCCTGGCTTCATATCTTCATTTTTTGAGTTAACTGGCTCAATAATAGTTATAAGGGAATGCTGTGGTCCAGAGATTACTCTTTTTAGAAATTATCCAACTTCCTATTTATAGTTTATCTTTATCATCCCTGGTTTGTGTGGAATACTCCTTAGAACATTAGGTATTAATTTAATACTATTTAATAAACAAATGTGTATAGACCTTCCAAATATTTTTGCTATTTTATTTATATATATGTTTAATTTTTTAATTATTAGTTAGTAATTTGCACATGATTTGTTAATTAATAGTCACCTATCAACAGTGGTGTAGTAGATGAAGTGTTGGACTTGGAGTCACGAACACCTAGTTTTAAATTCTACCTTTAGTACTTACTAGCTATGTGACCATGACCAAATCACTTAATCCTACTGAACCTCAGTGTTATTATCTACAAAATGGGAGTGATTATACTTCATAGAGTTGTGGTAAGGTTAAAATGAGATAATGTATGTAAGATGTTAAAACCTTAAACACTATATAGATATTAATTATCATCATTCTCATCATCCTCATCCCCATCATCATTATTGTTATGCTTCTTAACTAGGTTACTGACATATTTACTGACTTGGTTAGTCAGTGCAATAGAATAACCAGTCAATTTTCTTTTGAAAAAACAAAACAAAACAAAACATCAAATAAGATGTTTGGTATAGGAGAAAGAATGCTGGATTTGGAGTCAACTCCTGATTCTGAGGCTTCCTACTTATGCAACCTTAGGCAGGCCACCTTGAATCTCCAGGCAGCAATTTCCTCATTTGTAAAAAGTAAGAATCTATATGATATCTAAGATCTCTTCCAGCTTCAAATCTATGATCATCTGATTGTATTCTCAATTTTCCTCCCTCATTTTTCTTGGCTCTGTTGATATCATTTAGAGGATTTGGCAAACATACCTTTAATGTCTCTGTATCCTCAGGGAGCCTAGGACAGTGTTATGCACAGTAAATACACAAGAAATCTGTGTTGATTGACTGATTGATTTCAAGGCAGATTCAATTAAAGGGATTTTGTTAATGAAGGTTCACCCAGCAGGTAGCATGGTGTCAGCTTCTCTGACATAAGTAGGCAACTTAATCAGGTTACAATGCTCCTCATAAAATAATCGACCTTGAGTACTTCATCAACTTTAATTTTGAGACCCAAAATGGAAACCAGAAAACAATGTCAGCTTTGGCTTCCTTAGGAGTAATGCCTTTCTCTCCAACATCACTGTGAAAAATTATAGAATAAACAGTACAAAACTGATACTTCCCTCGAGGTATTAGGAAGTAGCCACTTGTACATTACCAAAAGCAGTACTCAACGTAAATACATACTCTATCAGCCTCAGAATACCCAGTCAAAACAGTGGTTGTCAGCTGTTATGGATACTTCCTGTTGCAACTGGTACAAATTAATCACAGAGAATGTAAGGATGATTAATCTTTCCCCATTTGGCAGGGACATACTTTCAAAGATTTTTTTTTTCATGTTGATGATTCACCATACATGTCTCAGAAGAGAGTACCTAGGGCAGCGGCTCAGTGGGAAAATGTCATCTAGCTTGGAATTGCCTCATCAAAATAAGGTGAAAAAGTCACATCTGAACAAAGGCAAACCATTTCAAAATGGCAGTCGGCCTTCCCACAGGCTATTTCTACTCTGGCAAGAAAACTGTCTGTTGATTACCTGAGCAGCTGCTGGAAGACAAGGTCTGTATTTAGGCCATTTAGATCTTGGAATCATGCAGATGTTAGGCAAAATATTCATTATACAAATCCCTGGTTTTACTTCTTTAAAATCTAGTTTATCAAGATAAAGACATTCACATGCACACATATGGAAAGAAAGCACATACTGGTCAGTGCTCATTTCAAAGCATCTGTAGTCTTGTGCTGATCATTGGAGAACTGTGCCCTCTGACCTTAGTGGCCTGGGGTAATCTGAGCAGGTGTATAGATTGACACAGTCCATGATAATTTTCATATGGAAAATGCCCTAAGAGTCATCATACAAGGCCCATCTACCGGCTTCTAAGTATGATATTTCTAACACATTGTATCTACTAAACAGTATATATTCCCTTAGGCTTATTATCATGAGGAAAGCCAAGTCAAAGGGAAGTGTATTACTAGCTAGTCTCATGTAATATGGGAACAATAAAGGAAATGAAGTCTTAGGCCTGATTTTGGATCATTGCTTTACAAGCCAATAGAAATGAAAGAAGATTTTCATTTGGCCACATAAAGCAAAATCAATCAGTCAACCCATTTATCTAGAACTTTAAAGTTCACAGCAGGTTTTTCTCCCCACAATCCTATGAGGTAGATTACAGAAACGTCGTTATCCCAAACTGATGTACAAATAAGTTAAACAACTTTCCCTTGGTCATGTAGCTAGTAAATGGTGGAGCTGGCATATGAACTCAGGGCTTGGTAATGACAGAAAAATTGTTAATATAAGGACATAAACTGTTAATACCAAATGTAATATTATATGCCACTCTCTTAAATGATCCTAGTAATGTCAGAGTTTGAGTAATGTCTTTGCATTCCTCCCTTAAACTATTTACTCTTGATTAGGTTGAGTTGAACCACACCCTGAGTCCCCCTACCCTGGAATTTTACCTTGTAAAGGAACCTAGCTTAGGCTGAATCACAGCTCCTGATGTCCTTGCCCCCCTTCCATTGGGATTCACGGCATGAAGAGCAAAATAGCTAGAATGGTTTTTCCTTGCCCAGATTGCCAAGGGCCACTGCAGTCTTATGACCAGCCCTTTCTACCTCATCTATCTCCTCACTCTTTCCTCCTAAAACTATAAAAAACTTTTTCATGTATCTCTTTGGTTGGGAAATCCACTGGACATCTCCCAGGGTGGCAGGTTTGCTACCCTGTTATCTCAGTTAAAGATTGAGATAACTTTATTCTCAACTCATGACTTTGATTTATTTCAGGACTTGACATTAACTCTGAGTCTAGTATTCTTTTTGCTATGTTGTTTCTCTAACAAGTAGTTACTAAGCACTCACCATATGTCTGTTGCACTGTGGGAACAGAACATCATAAGCTATTGGTTTACAACATAAGGCTAAAACATATGATCAATAAGGAATATATAAGCCAGTATAATAGAGATCACAAAATCACAGAGGTGGAACATTACTTAAGAAAAAAAAGAAGTGGATGAAAATAAAAAAAAAATGGTCCCAAATATTTGAGGAAAGTAGAGGGTTTTTGAGATTTTCTGTGACTGAAAAATTTCATATTATTTGGTGCACCTAGTAATAAGCATCTGTTTGTATGTAGGATGGTCCTAAGAAACAAACACAGATACTCCCAGTCCCAAATTCAAAGCCTTTCTGGATTGGCAGATGTACGAAGTCAAGTTGTCATCAAGCATTTATTAAGTGCCACACTCTATATTAAATGGTAGGGATTCAAAAAAAGATTAGAAAACAAAACAAAACTGTCATCATGCTCAAGGAGCTCACAGTCTAATGGGGGAGATACCATGCAAACAGCTATGTACACACATAATACATATATAGGATACATTGGAGATAATTAATAGAAGAAAGGAACTAAGATGAAGAAGAGCAGGGCAAGGTGGGACTATCAATGCTTCATTGTTGGCATAGCCTTCAAGTATCCAAGGTCACCTTTCCATCACAAAGAGGCATCTAAGGAAGGCTTTAGGGGAGGATTAAGCAAAGTGGGAGAGATTTTTTTTCCAAGTCCCATTTCCTGCCCTCAAGTAATTTACAATCTAATTAGAAGACAAAGCAGGTATACACAACATGTAACAGCTTAAAAAACATTAGCAAAGCTTTATATAAACAAGAACATTAACATAATTAGTACCTAATTAAACCTTCTTAGAACAAAATCTAAGGAACAGGCCCATTTCTTTTGTTGTATTTGATTTGCGTATGAAGCTAGAGGCCCCCCTGAGTAGGGAGGTGACCTATATGCATCTTGCTCCCACCCCTACATCTTCGTTCTATCTCCATCACCCTTAGGAATGGGCATACTTTTCATCTTGCCTTTGACTATAACTATGCTAATTCCATGATCAAAGAATTAGGAAGTTCTTCCCTCTAGTCATAGCCTCCCATGCTCTAAGAAAGGAGAGGGAGATGTCAGAAATGACTTCCTGAGGAGCTCATGTAAGAGCTAGTTCAGAGGTAGTGCTTGAGATAAATCTTGAAAGAAGTGAAAGGAGAGCTGAGGAGGGAGTGCATTCTAGCAGTAGGGGACAATACATGCAAAGGCTTAGAGACAGGAGGGGATGCTGAGTTTGGGTAATATCAAGTATCCTAGTTTGTTCTCACACAGAAAATATTGGGTTTTGTTTTAGAAATATTAAGTTTGAGATGTCTATGGGATATTTGTTGGATAAGGCAGCTAATACTGGTGAGGTTGGGACTTTTCCAAGGTAAAACAGATAGTAAACATCAGAGGTAAGCTATGAACCCACATCAGCTGTCAAATGAGCAGTTGGTGATATGGGAATGGAGCTTGGGAAAGAGTCAATGAGTTACCTCACATTTATTAAGTCCCCACCATGTGCTGGGCACTGTGACAAGCCCTGGGCAGGGTTGAATATTTAGGAAAAGGAGGCACCTGTAGATATGATCATTGAACCCATAGTACCTGATGAGATCACTCAATGATAATATAAAGAGAAAGAGAAGATAAAAGATTCTTAGGGAGTACAACGGTTGGGGAGTCAGTCAGTCAACAGAAATTTATGAAGCACCTAATGTGTGCCAGGCACCATGCTAAGTGCTGAGGATACAAATATGAAAAAGAAAGATAGTCAATCCCTGCCTTCAAGGTAATGGGAAAGACAACACAAATGTAAGTGGAAAAGGAGGGGAATAAAAGGGAACATGTTGGAAAAGTCAAAAGTAGGATGGTCTGGTGGGAAATGAAAAGATGACTGGCTTGGGCATTCTCTGTAAATGGAAGTTTTAGGAGCAGCTTTCTGTTCCATCTTCCAACCAGAGAGGTCTCAGGATAGAGGGTGTTGATAAGATGGAAATATTGAGAGTGATGTGGTTTTGCAGGTTGATAAAGTTCCTGATGACCTGATGGAGAACTCCAAAGAAGTACAGCCAGGAATAAATTATCAAGTTTGAAATATCTATGGGATATTCAGGCTGGGGTCATAGGATTACTAATTCTAGGACTAAATGGGAAATTTGAGAGGAGGGACACTTTGGGGTGCTTTTTGTGCTGGTATTACCAGCACCTAGCAGAGTGCTGAGTATATGCTAGGTACTTAGTAGGTGTTTAATTTAATTGACGTGTAAATTTAAAAAAAGTATTCAAATAAATTGGAAAATATGACCTACAGCAGTTCAAAGTTAAGAAATGAAGTTAACTCCAAGTGTTTTCTCTGGTCTATGCCTAGAATTCTTTCTCCTTCATTTCTATATTCTGGTTTTCTTTAAGTCTTAGCTAAAGTCTTCCCTTCTTCAAGTAGCCTGTCCCAGGCTTCCTTGATCTTAATATCTTCTGTCTGAGATCACCCCAAATTTATCCTATGTCTATCTTGTTTGTACGTAATTGTTTGCATGCTATCTCTCCCTCCCCCACTAGACTGTGAGCTTCTTGAAGGCAGGGACTTTTTTTTTTAACTTTTCTTTGTATCCCTAGCACTTAATACTGTCTTGCACATATTAGGCATTAATAAGAGCTTGTTGACTGATTAATGTGATAGACCCTCTGTTAGGGACCCAGGGGCACCACGCCCCGGGGCCTCTGGCTCAGCTTCCCCTAACGGCTGTTGCAACACCCTGGGTGAAATCCTCAAGGGTGGGGTGCAACATCCTGTTCTGTAAATAACCTGATCTGTCTTCCCGGCACCCCACCGGACCCTGTTCCCTTCCCGGCACCCCACCG
>NW_020954590.1:15571160-15694867 GCF_900497805.2 Vombatus ursinus | reverse complement strand
ACCCCACCGGACCCTGTTCCCTTCCCGGCACCCCACCGGACCCTGTTTTGTAACCGGACAGTATAAATATTTCAGATAAAACCCTCGGTGGCACGGTCCCTGGGATGCACGCCTGGGGTCCGTCGCCGGCCGGCTCAAATAAACGCGCTCTCAATTAATGTCAATTGGGTGTGATGCTCTGATTTCTCTAGGGTGTCCAGTTCAATTAATATTAATAAATAGCTGCAATATTTGATGGAATTATAAAGAATAAACCTATTGTTGAGACTCTTTAGAAGTATGTGAGGGAATATTTTATTTCTGTTTCCAACATTCCAAATTTAATCATCGAGATTTAATGTTCAACCAGTTTAAGCTCTATGTAACACATTGAGCTACCATGTAATACTTTGGGGAATCTTAAGGGATAGCTAACCTATGGATAACAGAGGAATTCACATTGGATTAGGATAACAAAGATGAGGAGTCATTCAATCGGGAAGGATTGGAAAGGAAAGGACCCCAGGAATGTACTCTCTAAAGGATTCCCTCTTGTCCTTGGCTACTGAGCTTATTAAAGATTCATATTTAAATTTCTTGCAAGAAAAAACACTAATATTGCACTCTGTACTTTTAGACTTAGGTCTGTCAGAAGCAATTTAATTTAGTTTATTATTAATCTATATCTAAGACATTTCTAGTTTGGAGAGAGAAAGATGGCATTCTGGCAGAGTCCCCCATGATATGATTCTCTTGACCCAAGACAATTTTAGATAACTTTTGTAGGAAACTTGAACAAAGCAACGATATCTTAGAATACTATTTGGGTTAAAATTTCAGAATTTGCTGATTAACCAAGTCAGGGCAAAGCAGGGTTGCATACACATCAGAAATCACTCAGCAGAAAGAGAAGTGTATAATCAACCAATCAGTATTTATTAAATCAAAGCCTTGTTGTTGTTCAGTTGTTTCAGTCCTGTTCAACTGTTCTTGATTCCATTTGTGGTTTTCTTGGCAAAGATACTGGAGCCATTTGCCATTCCCTTCTCCAGCTCATTTTACAGGTGAGGAAACTGAAGCAGAGTTAAGTGACTTGCCCAGGGTTACACAGCTAGTAAGTATCTAAGGCATATTTGAACTCAGGTCTTCCTGATAGGCCCAACACTCTTTCCACCGTGCCACTTAGCTGCCTATTGAGTGCCTACTATGTGCCAGGCAATGCGTTAAGCACTGAATCTTTTGTTTGAAGAATTCTGTTTGAATGAATTTTTTGTTTTGGTCCAGTAAATGCCAATATTGTAATGGATGAAATTAGCTGTAGCATTTATAGAATCGCTAAAGTCACATAGAAATCTTGTAGACAGAAGAGAGCTTGCTGATACAGACTATAATTCCTGGTTATATTTAACTCCCTCAGTACTACCAATAAGGAACTTAGGATCATAGGTTTAGAGATAGAGGGGACCTCATAAGTCACTTCATTTTATAGATGAAGAGACTGAGGCCCAGAGAGGCAAAAAAAACTGATCTAAGGTTATACAGCTAAAAAGTAGAAGAGCTGGGATTTGAACCCAGGTTCTTAGACTTCAAACACAGTGCTCTTTTTTGCTTAGAAATAGCATTCCTAAAAACCAACTAACAAGCAAAATACCCTTTCCATTGCTCATATTAGTGTCAGAAGACTAAGGCCTACCTATTGCTTCGGATCACAGAGTGAATATAGAACATGAACCAGGAGATAACTCTGAAAATGGAGCAGGCCACAGAGCTTGACTGCCTTCACTTTAAACTGGTTAACTTTAGAATCCAAAGACCCAGCTTTTGTGATACAGCCTGATTAGCCTGAGAGCTCCTTAAGAGAAAGGACTATTTTTTGTCTTTCTTTGTATCTTCAGTATTTAGCACAGTGGTTGGCTCTTAGTTGGCATTTATAAATGCTTATCGATTGATTCACTGTAAATACCTAAGAAAAAGGGATACTTTGCTTATGCTGCCCAATATTTCTGCATTTAAATAAAGAGGAGTCTGGCCAGAAAGACCTCACTGGGGACCCATTGTTCTGGGAGTAGGGGTAGGGTCACAAAGTTCAGGTCAAAAGACTCCCTGCTTTTTGTTTTGTTTTGTTATGTTTTATTTGTTTGTTTGCTTTAGTTTTCCTTTCTTGTTAAAGAGGATCACCAAAAGAAATCTAACTTTGAAACTGAATAGTATTACAGTATACTCCACACTGATCCTGCAGAAAGGAGGGGGTCAATTGGGTGTTCATTATAGCGACTCATTCACAAGTGTTATAGGGCCGTCATTGTTTCCATTTAATAATTTTTCTTGCTGCTAGGGGTTTAACATTCCCACATTAAGAAAAAAAATCATTCCAAGACAAATACCTGACACACCCCAAGGCAGTCTCAAGAAAACATGATCTATTATGAATTGTCTGTTGAATCAACTAGACTAAAGCTGGCTGCAGTACCTGCCAATGATAACATGGTTTATGGATGGTGAGTGGTATGTAAAGGTCAATATTTGAGGGACTTTTTGAATTTATTGACCCTTATTTGAATGGGAGGGGTGGCATTAGTGGCTCGAGTACTTGGTTTGGAATCAGAAAGATTTGGATTCAAATCCCCATCTCTAGCCCTCAACAGCTGAGAGATCACAGGCAAGTCAAATGTTGACCTCTATTTGCTGAAGGGACATAGAACGTAATTGTTAAGCTTCACATGAGTTTCCATCTACATTGGTGGAGGGAGTCCCCATAGTTACCGACACTGAGGAACTCACAGACTCTTCAAGTTCTTCCCCAGTTCTTCCATGGGGTCAATAATTAGAAGTAATTAGAAATTCTAAAAAAACAGTGTTGTAGTGAAAGGCTGAAATCACTTCCCTGTCTCCAGGAATTATTCTCAATGTGGCAACCATACTGAACACAGAAGTGGAGCATGTGATCATTCAGAAGTACAACTAACACTAGGTAAGCCAATCTAGTAAATAAACCTTCTCCCCTCTGCCCCACCTCCAAGCACTTGATGTGAAATCTCTAAATATACCCATGTTTACATCTTTTACATAGGATGAGAAGAATACTTCCAGGTCTTTTTTGTTCATTCCAACTGAAATTGTATTTCCTAGTTGGGTATTTCCAGATCCATTCATACAAAACCCCCAAAACACAGTTGGCAGGTGTATGATCCTACAAAATGTTTTTAGATTTAAATTCTGCCTGCATGACCTCATTGGTATTGACTTCTTGTTATAGGGTTCATTTACCCAGTGCTCAAATACTTTTTCAGATTGAAAAGAAGAAAAAACCTGGGAATTCATGACTTCCCCATATGAAGATTACAAAAAACCACAGCTGCCTTGAATTTCATTTAATTGGACAGATTGTAGTTTAGCAATCTATAATCCATCTATTCCAAGGTAAGAATTATCATCAGGCAACTAGTATTAGGAAAAGTAATAATACCTGCCATTTAGTAAGCTTCTTTCTCAAAGAACTTGGTAAAAATATGAAAGAGAAATCAGATCAGGTCATATCTATGAACAGCGTGTAAAAGTATATGAATCAGACAGCATTTAGGTATAAAAAGAAAAAGTGTATTTAAAAACCTGCCTGGAATGTAAAAAATGCACATTCTTTTTATCATAATACTTAATAAGCTATTAAGTGTTAATAAAACAAGATTATCTTAAAAATGAGCTCTTCAAAAAACGTATTTAATGACAGAGAGTTTATTCCTTGTACATTTAGAAGCAATTTATCTGAATTTTGCAGCAAAATAAAAGACTTTTCTTATCAGCCTAGTACCTGGCAATGAGAGCAGTCTTTGTTCTCCAGAAAGCCTCATTCCCTGATACTGAGATGGGGTGACAGTGAAAAGATTCACTGTGTGAGCAGCCTTCCAGCCCCTTGACTGATGTCAATTACCTGACGGCCCCATCAAACAACAGAGAGGCACAAGTTGAGCTGTGTAGATGAAATAAAGCCTATTTCAAGTCTAGCACCATTGTGGACTGACTGGTGGCCATCCACAACACTGGAAAAAAAGACAGATTTCCCTAAGACTTCACACCAGATGAAATGTTAATATTTGATCCTTTTGTTCCAACTCTCCAAGAGATTAACTGGATGGAGAAGAAGAGATCTGGATTAACCTGCTTCCTCATCCATTGGGAGGTGGGGGAGGGAATAGGAATGGGAAAGAGTAAGGAGATTTCTAGGGAGAGAGTTTCATTATTGTATAATTACATACTCCAATGAATTTAATTATTCTACAGTTAAATTCCTAGAAGACAAATGTCTTCTCAGTATTTATCTTCAACTCCCTTTTGGTGTATCCATTTCTTTCTATATATTTAGTGAGAAAATACATTTAGGTAATGCTATGAAAGCTACAAGAAAGGACTGATCTCTCTTGCCAAGAATTTCCATCTTCTCTTATTCTACTGTTATCATTTGCTGTGTAAATTTTGGAATTTAAAGGTCAACTTAATATCTCAAAACCACAGATGTGATTTGTTTTAGAAATATGGTTCCTAGTGCTCCCTGGTGTTAAGCCTGAGTATAGACATAGCTACTGCCCTGATGGAAGACCCTCTTCTCTCTTCCCACCCTCTTATCTCAAGCAGAGGGCCCCTCTAGGCTGCATGGCCTTATATCCTGGGGTAGTGATCTAGGGGTCAAGGGAGCAGTGCTCTAAAAAATTTTGCATTAACTTAATCAAGAAGACAATTCTGTCTGAGCTTGAAAAGTTAATTTGTCTATCCAAATGTCAAACCCAAGTCATTATCATTTAGAATGCGGTGAAAAAAAATATTGAACAGAGAACCAGGAGACTTGGTCTCCAGAATAGTTGTGTGACCTAGCAAGTCATTTTCACATCTCTGGGTTTTATTTTCCTCACCTATAAAACAAGCAGGTGATCTTATTGGTATAACATTTTACCTCTGTGTGTGTGTGTATCTTATCCTTCTACTGGACTTAGAAGCCTTCCAGGAAGTCAGGGACTGATTCATACTTAAACATTGTACCCTTCTCATCTAGAAAATAGCTCTGCATGCATAGGCACTTACCAACTGCTTGTTGTATGATTGAATTATGAATATTTTTTGAACATCTCTTGCATCGTGTCAAAAATTGTTTATTAAGTACTTCCTAAATGCCAGGGACTGTGCTAAGTTCAGGGGATACAAATAAAGACAAAAACAGTCCCTGTCCTCAAGGAGCTCACATTCTAATATAGGATACAACTTTAAAATGAACAAGTACTTACAGTGTATGTACAGAGAGGAGAAGGTAATTTAGAGGGGAAGAAGTTATTAACAGCTGGAAGGACCAGGAAAGCTCTCTTGAAGAAGCTGGGATTTAAGCTGAGTCTTTAATAAAGCTAAAGAAGCTGAGAGACCGAGCTAAGGAGAGAAAGCATTCCTGGCATTGGGGGACAGCCAGTACAAAAGGATGGAGTGTTATGTGCAAGGAACGGTGAACAGGCCAGATCCAGCTGCTGTTGAACTGGCTGGGGGTAGATCTGGGGAAGAAGTCTGGGCCAAGGATTTCATCAATGGAGGAGTAAGTGGTGAGAAAGCTCCTCCTACTGATTTCAATCAGCAAATTTTCTGATAAGTATAGCCTTTGAGAGCTGCCCATGCACTCTCAGAAATTAAGTGACATGACCATGGTCACATAGCTTCTATTTGCCAGGAACAGAGCTTGAAAGCAGTTCTCTTTGTCCCTAGGCTGGCTCTCCATTCATTTAATCAGGCTACTTTTCTACTTCATTAACTCATCAATTAAAAGTATCTATATTTTATTGATATAGTGAAATAAGTATATTGGGCACTTGGTTAAAGAACACAAACGTTGGCTTTTCCAAAGAGCGAGCCCAGTATGATCACCCTAATGCCATCTTTCACCAACCTCAATTAGCCAGAGTAGTTTCATTACTGGTATTCAAACACCAGAGCAATGAACCATTTCTTCTCTCCTAGCTCACATCAATACCACAGAGGCATTCCTTGGGAAAAATCATTAACCAATTATAAAAATAAATTAAAAGTTCTCATGTAATCAATATACAGATTTTTCCTGTTTTAAACTTTAATGGAAAAGCTATAACTGATATTTATAATGCTCTGAAAGCAGATCCTAGTCAGCTACCACAGTTTTCAAAAGAAATATCAGGAAAGTAATCCTTAGTTCTTTGGGAGAGAGGGATAGGGTAGGATAGGAGATGAAGAGTTTCAGAAGCATAATTAGGGAAGGGTGATCTGGGACCCCTTTCTAGTGAGATTTTAAAGTCATTTGAGAATGGGCTTCCTGATCTGGAAGCCACTTATTTTCCAAGGTCAATCCTCAACAAAATTTTGAAGTTGCTAATATTGTTTGAAACCATGAGGAAAGAGGTAGGTTGTGAACTTTGTGGGATGACCTGTATGAGTTTTGGGGGTGATGGGAATTGCCATTTTATCTGTCTTTCCTTGTTTGTCACTTAATTAGGGAGAAGTTAGCTATATTGTGTGGTGATACTGTGAGAACTGCCCCCTCTACTCCTAGTCCAATAGGGAAGCTTCCTGATTGGCTGAGAGTAGACCTGGACTGGGATGAATGAACCAATAAAACAGTGAGCTTCTTGAAAGTAGGGACTGTTATTTGCTTTTATTTATATCTCCAGCTCCTTGAGAGTTGAGATTGTTTGATTCTCTGCATTATATCACTACTGCCTAGCACAGTGCCTGGATGTTTAATAAAAGCTTGTTGTCTTGACTTGACCAATATGCTTTATCTAGAAAAATTAGGGGACAAAAAGCTAAAGTGACTGGACTTGGGGATGTTTTCTGGGTGACAGAATCTCAGAGTTATTAATGAACTCGAGATCATTTAATCCAACACATGCCTGAACAGGAATTCTTTCAAGGACTTTGAGATTTGTAAATCAAGATAACATTTTTCTTTTGGGGGCCCATTCCCCAGGCAGAGGGAGAATCATGGACAAAATAGGTATGGAAAACATAACTCAGTTTTTGGTGTTTCTCAGTCTAGGGTAAAGTAGATGTCATGTATATGTGTTTCTGATTATTTTAAACTGAGGTATTTTGTATATAATTTATTTTTATGTATTTAAATCGGTATATAATTGATTTTTCTTATAAATTCTCTCTCTCTGCATATATATATATGTATATATATATATATGTATATATGTATATATATATAGGTTCTAGTCTATGTGGTTAAAGAAAAAGGACACATTGGCAGTGGCAAAATAGAGAGAGAAGGCCTAGATCTGGGGATCACAGATTGTAAGGTTGGAAGAGGGGTCAAAGGACATTTAGTCCAACACCTTCACTCTATAGATGAGAAAAATTAGACTCAGAGAGGTTAAGAAACTTGCCCAGGGTCACACAGCTAGTTAAATGTCAGAGGTAGAATTTGAACTCATGTCTTCCTTACTCCAAGACTGGCACACTATTCAGTATGCTGCTTTTTGTAACCGGGTAGATACAGGTCTTTGCATTCAGGGAACCAAACTGGTACAGCCACCAGGAAGGTTCAGATGACTCAATACCTTGAGTAGAAGTTTAGTGATGATGGAAGTTTAGAAAGGAGTAAAAGATGAAAATCCTGAAGTTAAAGGAAACCCCAGATTGGTTCCACATGAAGAAGCTCATGCCCTGGGAAATAACTTCAGGTCAGTGACCACTACATTTCAAGACTGGCTCATTTACTAACACCCTACCACCTCCCTTTGGTTTTGTTTCTTCCATACCTTTGAGTTCCTGAAGTTTTGCCTTTCTAGGTAGCTAATGCCATCATGTTGCCATCTGGCTGTCCAAAACTTCCACTTTCCTCCTGTACAGATCGAGGATCAAAAAGTACAAAGTTACATCACCCATTTCCTCCACAAGCTAAAGCCCTTCTATCAGCTAGGTGCTAGGAAATCACTGGAAGCTAAGTGGCACAGTGGGTAGAGTGCCGGGACTGGAGTCATGAAAACTCATCTTTCTGAGTTCAACTCTGGCCTCAGACACTTACTATCTGTATGACCCTGGGTGAGTCACTTAACCCTGTTTGCCTCAGTTCCTCATCTGTAAAATGAGCTGGAGAAGGAAATGGCAAACCACTCTAGTATATTTGCCAAGAAAATACCAAATGAGATCACAAAGAGTTGCGCACGAACAACAAAGGATCACCCAAATACACACTGTGAAGATGTCCTCGTGGAGGTATTTGCATATTAAAAGATGATTTATGGACTGAAATCATTCTGTAATTGTTGGAACATGGGGTAGTGAGTCAAAGTCAAAGAAGTCATTTCAGGCACTAATGGGGAGATATTTTGGAGCTGGGAGAAATTCCCAGCACTCTTTAAATCACAGCAGTTAGCAGCCTACTTTGAGGTCTAGTGAAGGACTAGTGGAGTAATGTTTCCCCAGTCACTTATTATTGCTTCATCTACTGAGCTCTGGAGTTGAAGGTAAAACTCCCCAGATTGGCTCCAAATGAAGACGTGCATGCCCTGGGAAACGACATCAGATCAGCAAGTACCAAATTCCAAGGCTGGTTCTTTTACAAATACCTACTACCTTTCTTTGGCTTCCTTCACTCAGGGGAAGATACTTTCTTTCACTCCTGTTACTGTGCTTCAGTCATGTGGCTTCTTATCATTCTGGGTGAAAGTGCTTGCCCGTTATAATGAATCTAGAGAGTTATGTTGGGAATTGTAGGGAAGGATTGTAGTGAAGAGGTATTTAAGGGAATATCAAGAGGAAAAGTTTGCATCCAAGTCTAGGGTAATCTTTGACCTTTTCTCCCACGGAAAGTTTTTTAGTTTTGTTCCCCAGCAAAGGAATACTGCAATTAAATTCAATCACTTAATTATGAAGAACTATCTTTTGAATTGATTTTGTCAAAGCAGAGAAGCTAATTTAAGAGAAATTCACTGAATGCAGGGTTGGGACAAACATTCATGCTAATATGTCTTCCCTGCAGTGGATGTTTCAGAGGTAAAAATGTTTGCAATTTTAAATATTTAACATTTAAATGCACAAATTAAAGCTAGGTAACCATTAGGTTAAAAAGCAATCTTCTAAACCATGAGTTTTTAGCTTTGTGTGTGTCATGGATACCTTTGGCAGTTTAGTGAAGCTTTTGGACCTCCTCTCAGAATAAAGTTCTTAAATAATTGAAGGAAATACCAAATTTCAATTAGTGAACAGAACACTGAGGAGGAGATAGAGACAAGAAAGACAGTTTTCAACAACTAATATATTGAAAGTGTCATAAATACTTCTTAAAAAACAACTAATATGTCAAATGTATCAAACACTTTTTAGTCTTAATTCAAGAAGTACATAATGGAGATTTGAGGTTTCATGGTCAATCCTCTATTTGTATTTTTTTAGTGTATATAGAAGTGCTCATCTTTGTTGGTGATTGTCAAGTTCAGAATAACAAAAAATATTCTTAAAAAAGATTACTGATCCAATTAGAGCTTATTGTATATGCTGCAAAGTATGGCTTATTTACAGCCTGAAAGTTTGAGGAAATAATTACTTTCCTAAATAAGTCTTGGTGACCTTCAGATAAAAGCAGACTCAAGAAGAGTCATTAAAATGATTTAATGACTTTCTTTTGTTTCATTTCTACTTTTTTGCATAACTATCTCTAGTCTACTTCTGTACCCTAGATCCATCTCTATTAAAAACAAAAACAAAACCAAAACAAAAAAAACAAAACACAAAATCTTGTAACAAAAAAGCATAATTAAGCAAAACAAATCTACCCATTGGACAGGTCCAAAAATATAAGACTTATTCTGCATTACAAATCCATCCCTTCACCATCAAGAGGTAGATAGCATACTTTGCTTCATTACCAGTCCTCTGAAGTTGTGTTGCGTATAGTCTTTTACAGTTTTCCTTCCTTTATAATGTTGTACTTACTGTGTCAATTGTTCTCTAGGTTCTGGTCACTTCATTTTGCATCACTTCATATACATCTTCCTTGATCTCTCTGAATTCATCATTTTCATCATTTCTTATTTATCCCATTATGTTGATATATCATAATTTATCACTCATCTCACAATTGATGGATACCCACTTTGTCCCCAGTTTTTTGAAATAATAAAAAAGTGCTTTTATAAGTATTTATATATATGGGTTCATTCCCTCTGTCTTTGACTTTTTTGGGGGTATATGCCTAATACTGGGACTGTTGAGCCAAAGAATATGCACATTTTAGTTATTAGATCAGTGATCTTAATATTACTGAAAACCATTAAAAATTGAAAGGAAAAGAAATAAAGTATTTATTGTTGGAGACAAAAATCAATGGATTTTTTAATGCAAAAATAAAAAAAAGCATTCTGCCCAAGAAAAACTAAATATTTCTAATATTAAAAAAAGAAATAAAGAAAAATGCATCATACAGAGGCCTGACAAAACAGAATTTATGATGAACTAGTACATTTACATGTATAATAAACATTTCCCAAAGGGGCAGAGGTCAAAGTACATAAACAGATGCTTTCTGACAAGGAAACACAAAGAAACATAAATCAAAATAACCTCAAGATATCATCTTACATGCTAGAATGTCAATTATAGTCCCAAACTGGTGAAATTTAGTATTTGCAGAGCTACAAGGAAACAATCAGTCTGTTACACTGTTGGTAAAACAGACTGGTACAAAAGTTTTGGTGAATAATATAATATAAAATGAGTCAAAAATAAAAATTTCCACTGACTCAAAAATTCCATTACTAGGATTTTATACTAGAGATATCATGAAAAGGAAAATAAAAAGAAAATATTCACAGACGCTTACTAATAGTAACCGAATGGGAGACAAACTATATGTCCAATAGTTGGAGAAACAGAAAGGCTACATAAATTATGATATATTTTTGTAATCTAATATGAAGGCACTACAAAAATATGAAGAATACAAGGAAATACAAAAATTCTTATACAAAGTGATACAAACTGAGATTAGTGGCACTGAAATAATATGTGCATTAATTGCCCTCTATTTAAAAAAAAAGAAGGAGGCCTGGGGAGAGGGAGCCAAAGAAAACAAGACTGCAGAAAAATGCAAAAGAGGACACAAAACAATTATTTATGTCTGTTTTTCTGTCTCTTTGTCTCTCTGTTTCTGTCTCTGCCTGTCTCTGTTTCTGTCTCTGTCTCTGTCTCTTTCTTTTTCTCTGTGTGTGTGTGTGTGTGTGTGTGTAGATTTGTACTAATATTATCTATATTATCCATATAGATAGGCATATTCAAATAAGCAGAATAAGAAATAAAATTATACATAAAATCTACAACAAAGAATGTTGTGTGGCGTAGTGGATAGAGCACCGGCCCCGATGTCAAGAGGACCTGAGTTGAAATCTGGCCTCAGACCAAACACTTGACACTTACTAGCTGTGGGACCCTGAGCAAGTCACTTAACCCCAATTGCCTAAAAAAAAAATAAATAAAATAAAAATAAAATTAAAAAAAAAGAAAGCTATTAAAAAAATGTTGTGATCTCACTGACCAAGAGTACTGTCTTTTCCCCTTCTGCACCTGTCAGAATAATTTTTGATCACTTCAGCACTCTTATTTCTATTATCATGTTCAACTTTCTATATCACGTAATCTGTACTCTACTTTATCATGAAATGTTCAGTATTTTCACTAATTGCTTCATGTGTGTAAGTTGTCCAAAATGATGTTGTGAAGTCATTTTGGACAAAAATATAGTTTCAATACCCATGAAAATGGGTAGTTAATAATAATAACAACATTAATAGCTAAATAAGTAGACAACTTGTGATATATCTACTAAACATACATATCAAGAGGTAAAACTATACAGAAGATTAAAAGATATTTCGCCACAAGGCTAGTAATAGCTAGCATTTACATAGGACTTTAAAGTTTGCCAAGCATATTAAACATATTATGTCATTTAATTCTTTGAATGATCTGTGAGATAGATGCTATTATTATCTCAATTTTACAGATGTGGAAACTGAGAATGGCAAAGGTTGAGTGACTTACCCAGGGTCAGGCACCAGCTACTACGTGTTTAAGGCAGGATTTGAAATCAAGTGTTCTTGATGTCAAGTCTAGTGCTCTATCCTTGTTCCAATCACTACCTGTTGGTTGACTGAGTGGCTAAATGAAGTTATATTGAAATCTCTGTATTTGTGAGATGTACAGTATAGTGTCAGCTCCACTAACTTTGTAATGGAACCCATTGCTTAACATGCTGAATGCCCTTGCTTCATGGTATAGTTGAAAGATTGCAGGATTCAGAGTCACAGGAGTTGAATAAATTAAGTAACCCAACCTTTCTGGATCTTGGCTTCCTAATCTGTAATATGAGGGAGGTGGACTTCTAACATCTCATCTTGTGCTAAATCAATGATCCAATGATCCTTCCAATTTTGGGACATCTCTGTTAGGAAGTTTTTCCTTATGTGAAGTCAATATCTGCTTCATTTTAATTTTTACCATACTAGTTCTCCCTTCTGGAACAAACAAAGCAAGTCTAATTTTTCTATTAACTCATAGCTCTTCAGGGAGATTCAAAGCTTCCAAGAGCCCCTGGTACCAGTCTGACTAAATATGTCCATACTCCACGTGGGTATTGGTGGTTGGACGGTTATGTGGGGTAGTGAAGGATGATTATTTCTTTTGCCCCTTGACTGGGGCCACGTCTTTTCTTCTAGAAAGCCACCTCTGAGAGAGAGAGCTGCCAGCCCGAAGCCACCTCTTCTGGCAGGTTTGATCTCCTGTATCATCAGCATTTTTGGCTTAGCAAACAACTGGGAGTAGGGGGACCTAAACCCAGAGATGAGTTGTACATAGCCGAATTAGGTGGAGGACACCTGCACTTGCACAAGTTTTAAAAGGTTTCCCAGGAGCAGGAAGAGACCAGGGAGATACTGAATGAGAATATTATAAAGAGAATGGGGTACACTATGTTGGGGCAGCTAGGTAGCACAGTGGATAGAGTGCTGGGCCTGGGGTCAGGAAGACTCATCTTTGTGAGTTCAAATCTGGACTCAGACACTTAGTAGTTGTGTGACCCTGAGTAAGTCACCTAACCCTGATTTACCTCAGTTTCCTCATCTATAAAGTGAGCTGGAGAAGGAAATGGCAAACTACTCCACTATCTTTGCCAACAAAACCCTAACCAAATGGAATCACGAAGAACTGGACATGACTAAAAATGACTGAACAACACCACTATATTAGTTTTCTTTCCAGGATATCTTTGGCAGATGACTAGGTTTCGACAATTCTACTGAATAGACTGGACAATGTTTTCTCTTTTCTCCTGTGAGTGGTGTAACAGAAAGAGCATTGAATTTGGAGTTAGAAGATCTGCATTCAAATTCAGGCATTGCTACTTACCATCTGCACTATGAAAAACATTAGACAACTCAACCGAAAAATAAATTAAAATTGAAATTGGAAAGGGCTGGACCTAATGACTCTGGCAGTTCCTTTCAGAGTCAAATTTTTTATACTGTGAATTCTTTATCTCCTCTCTAAATCTATATTAAGGTAATGAGTTATTCAATCTTTTGCATAACTAAATTTTATGTCTCCTCTTTCAATTTATTTATTCTTTTATTTTTACTCTTTACTCTTCAACAGTTGTCCAAAGATAGAGAAACCCCAGGAGTATACGAACTGGGGGGGGGGTAGTCTAGGATTCTATTAAAGGAAGTACAATGGCTAAATTTCATCATGCTTGGGGATTCTGATTTGTTTTTAGTCACCCAGTGAAAAATATGTTCATTTTGATATATTTTCAAAATTTTGGCAGCTCTCATGAAGCTACCAACAATTCCAGCATCTACCGTATTGAATAAAGCCACCGGAAATCAAATTTAAGGCTTGTTCATGTCCTATTGCCAGTCTCTATCAACTTTTTCAAAGTTTTATTGATGCCTGTTATTTTTTACACAACCATTGTTTTTTGATATAACCACCCTTTCTCATAACAAGAACAAAATGTACTGACATAGAAATAATTTCTGATTTCATGTCTAATATTCCATACCCATATACCACCACTTACCTCCCAAGAGTAGAGGGGTGTGTGTGTGTGTGTGTGTGTGTGTATGGCTTCATCATCTATTCTACTGAATCAAGAGTACAATTAATTAGGTAGGTTGTCTTTTAGTGTTGTTTTCATTTAAATTATTTTTAGTCATTTTATATTGCTCTGATTTTGTTTTCTTCACTCCGAATTTCTTCACATAAGTCTTTTCCCAAGGTTCTCTGAATACTTCATATTTATTGTTTCTAATGATACCAAAGCATTCCATTACATTTATAGATAGTTCAGCTATTATCTAATAAATAAGACACCCTTTTTATGTAGTTTTTTTTGGCTACTGTTAAAATGTAGCTGAGAATATATTGGTATATTTTGTTATTATTTTTGACCTTCTTAGAGTATATGTCTATAGTAAGATCTCTGATTCACAGAGTATGAACAATTCAGTCATTTTTCTAGTGAATTCTGAATTGTTTTATAAAAAGGTTTGACCAATTCACAGATTCCCCACCAATGTGTCCATGTACCTGTCTTCATAGTCTCTCCATCATTTGAATATTTCCATATTTTTTATCCTGATTGAGATACAGCAAGGAGTTATGGCTAAGGAACTGGACATTTCATCAGGAAGACCTATGTTCTGGTCCTATCTCTGATATATAATTGCTACGTGACCTTGGATGACTCAGTTTACCTCTCAGTAGCCCAGCAATCTCTCAGACTCTAAATTATAAAACCATAGCTGATCTCAGTGGCACAATGAGTTTTCTGTGTGGAAAGCTCTCTATAATGATGAGGCCCTGAATTTAATCTTTGCTAGTGGGCCATAAGTCTGCACTGTAATTATTCACTGTCTACCTTTAGGCATTCATTTAGCATTTCACATTTCTTGGGAGAAAGCCTAGTGAAACAGAAAGAACATTAGACTTGGTCTCTACTTGCAGATCAGTGACTGATGAGTTAGATAAAGCTGGTCAACTTCCTAAATATCCTTGATCCTCAGTTTCTTCCTCTTATAAAAAAAGGGGTTTTGAAGAGATGATCTCTAAGGTCCCAGCCAGTTCTAACACTGTGTGATTCTGTTTCAAGTTTCTTTTCACTAAGGCAATCTGATTCTCCCACCACTGAGCCTGATACAGTGAGTTATTTCTTTTTTAATTTTTTTCACTGTATCTGCCTTTTTTTTTAAAGGCCTTTTAACTTTAATATCTTAAAGAATTTTCCTAAAGGGATTAGATTCTTGCTGCATTCATTTATTTGTTACTATTAAACTGGGATGTACAGGATTGGGAATTCTGTGGTGCAGCAATGATGTGAAAAGCTGGAGCTCTGAGGAGAGCAACATGGGTAATCAGGAACCTGGACGGATTCATTTATGAGGAAAGAATAATGAATGATGCATTCAGTGGCTGAGCCAACCAAACCTCAACTTTCAGCTTATGCAATGTGGAAGCTGTGGAAAGTTCAAACTTGTGTCAGGGCAGAATGACCCAGATTGGATCATGTGCCATAGCTGTGATTTAGGCTGGTTGCTCTTCAAAGACCAAGCCCAAATTGGAGGGATACGAAACACAAATACAGGATGTAGTTACTGAAGAAATAGCAAAGGGTAAAATGGAATAACTAAGAAAAAGAAAGTGTAGACACTGTTTCAGGAAAACATTCCATAAAAAACCAAAAATCTATTAATCAGAACAATGTCCTTTCCCTGGAAGCATTGTTGCTATAAAACTTATTGTATAAAAGCTAACAAGATCTATTGAGAAACAAACCAATCTCCCTCTGAATTTGTGATACTTTACTCAAGAAAATCAATTAGTTATAAACTTGCAAGATGACAGAAAAGGAGTGCTAAACAACTATGTTTAATTAAGATGTGACTAGCAAGTAATGAGATTTCTTTTCCCAGGTGACTTGTGGAGCATCCCTTCATGGTAAAATCACGCCTTACATAATGAGGCCTTGTTTATAACTTCAAGAACAGGGTTTAAAATTGCTTTAAAAGTATTGGTTTTAAAATAGATGTGGTAATACTGTGGTAAGACTGCCCATGAGCCATGTAAAAAAGCCCTTCTCATTAATTTATTCTCCTACTGTGTTATGTTGTTGTTGTTGGGTCATTTTTCAGTTGTGTCTGACTCTTCATGACCCCATTTGGGGTTTTCTTGGCTAAGATACTGGAGTGGTTTGCCATTTCCTTCTCCAGCTCATTTTATAGATGAGGAACTGAGGCAAACAGTTAAGTAACTTGCCCTGGGTCACAGTTAAGAAGTGTCTGAGGCTGGATTTGAACTCAGGAAGATGAGTCTTTCACTTTATTCACTGTGCCACCTAGCTGCCCTAGGTGCGCCTACCTTGTAAGGTACCATTGAGTTGGGTCTTATGAGCCATGCATCCCCTGCTTGTGTTTCTGCTTACCTATGCCAGCAATAGGTTCCATTTCCTGTTATTTTGGAAGCATAAAATAAATGGATTGTCTCATGTAGAGTTTCCCAGGAGAAACCTGGTTATTTCTTTAGCAACACGATAAAATGTCAACAGCCCTAGTTCTATTTAAAAAGACCTTGGTTCAAATCCTGCCTTTGCTACTTGTGTGACCTTGAGGAAGTCTCTACATCTCTTTGAGCCTCAATTTCCTGATTTTTGGAAACAGGATGGGAATATATGATCATTAAGATGTCTTTCAACTCTAAAAAATACCTTTTTACATAGCTGAAGGATTTTCTAAAGAGGAAAAAATGGTCTTCTGAAAATTAAACTTTTTAATTTAGGTTAGTGTAGCTAACAATGACCCAATAATGTAATTGAACTTTGTTGTTATTGAGTCATTTTTTTCGGTCATGTCTTATTCTTCATGACCCCATTTGGGACTTTTTTTTTGTTTTTTGTTTTTTTTTTTTGGTGAGGCAATCGGGGTTAAGTGACTTGCTCAGGGTCACACAGCTAGTAAGTGTCAAGTGTTTGGTCTGAGCCCAAATCTGAACTCAGGTCCTCCTGACTTCAGGGCTGGTGCTCTATCCACTGTGCCACATAGCTGCCCCATTTGGGTATCTTGGTAAAAATACTGGAGTGGTTTGTATTTCCTTCTCCAGCTCATTTCATAGATAAGGAAACTGAGGCAAACAGATAAATAACTTGCCCAGGATCACACAGTTAGTAAGTGTCTGAGACTGGATTTGAAATCAGAAAATGTCTTTTTGACTTGAGGTCTGGCACTCTCTCTACTGCACCAAGTAGCTATCCCATATTTGAACTTATAAATAAGGTAACTCATGTCTAAGAGTCTTTTTTGTGTTGCAGGAATCTCTTTCTAAAAGAAAAAAAAGAAAGTGCTGCCTGCTTTCCTGCCCTCCACTTGCTGTTCCCTTTGCCATGTACTCTTCCTTCCACTTAATGCTTGCTTGGCTGTAACCCCTTTCCCCCTCCCTTCTCACCCATTCAACCCTCCACTCCCTACTCCTAGCCAGCTATTTTTTTTTCTACTTATATACTGTCATTCTTAGGAAACATGAAAAAAGGTTTTGCAATCCATTTCATCAGAAAAAAAAAACAAACCCTAACCATTGATAGGAATTGTTCTGTTTATTGTACAGTATGTTAAGCACATCTTCCAAGGAAATGACTCCCAGAAAAAGGTTTGCAAACTATTGACCTAATTACTTTGGGGCAGCCCCAAGTGAGGGGAAGAACAACAATCACAGCAGATTGATGTGTTGGGAAACAGCGAGGCACAGAATGAATATCGTGAAACAAATTTCTGGGATTTTCATGTAAGTAAATAGGGAAATGATTCAGCATATAAAAAGTCATTTTATGCAAGACTTCTAGGAATTGGACTGTTGTGTCAAGTCAGAGACACATACGTTGGGAAATTTCCAAATTTGGTAAGTGGTTGGTTCTACCTTTGCACAATTACTGCTTGTTTATCATGTTTTTGTAATTGATATATGAGGTGTCCCAAAAGTCTTAGTGCACTTTTAAGTGCTTACAGCTCCAAAGTGCATTAAGACTTTTGGGATGCCCTGTTTAAATCCATCTGAGATCTTTCCCATAGACTATTTTGAGAGTGAAAGCTGAGCATCTTAGTACCAACCAGGTTTAATATCCTCATGTTTTCTCTTTGGCTTCAGACAAATAGTAAACTGCCAAAGTGACTGAAAGAATATTCCTGAGGGAGCTTGGAGCCAGAAAATAAGACAATTTGCTAGATTTGTGTTCTCATCAATGTGGTGACTCTTGCCATCACTAGGGCAGATTGAGTCTTCCTTTATGCTTTCTCATCCTATGTGATTCCTTCTCATGTTTTCCCCCATAAATCTTCCCAAGAATCTATGAAACATGCTAGAGTCCTCCCTTAGATATTTTTATTTGTTGCTACCAGAGTAGACTCAATCTATCCAGCTTAGGATAACACTATTAATAAGATGGTGCTAAAGGGAGCACCATTAACAAACAAAACAGTTTATTGAGTCATATCTTCAAAATCAACTTGGAGAGAAGTCTTTAGCTGTTTAACATTTTTACTAATGATCTGAATAAAGGACTTCTTGGCCTTTACTCAATTATTGCCAAACTATTCAATATGTTGGGGCAGCTAAATGGCATGGGCCCTGGAGTCAGGAAGACCTGAGTTCAAATTCAACCTCAGACACTTAATTAGTTATATGACCCTGGACAAGTTACTTAACTCTGTTTGCCTCAGTGTCCTCATCTGTAAAATGAGCTGGAGAAGGAGATGGCAAAACATTCCAGTATCTTCGCCAAGAAAACCCCAAATGGGGTCAAAAAGAGTTGGACACTACTAAAACTACTGAACAACAACAAAAACAACAACGACAAATTCAATATGTCAAGCTACCTTTTATGATGGGGTTAAATGATCACTTGTCACTTATGGTATAATCAGGATGCCTTCTGGGTATGAGTTGGACTACAGAGCCACTGAGATCACTTCCAACTCTCAGAGTCTGATTCTATAATTCTGTGATGAAGTCTGTGATAATGTTTTATTTTAGGAATCTCTTAACACATGTTACCTCCACCAGATATATGTCTCAATTAAAGCATTTTTCTTACAAGAAACTAAAGTTACCTTTGATTTCTTGCTGTTCTTAAATCTCTACCCTCACTCATTCCTTTAAGCTTATTGTTATCTTTCCACTGTACTTCATACCCCTGTGAATATTTTTCCCTTCTCACTACCACCACAATCCTTTAGACATTGGCAAATAACTATTTTCTGGCTCCAAGCTCCCTCAGGAATATTCTTTCAGTCACTTTGGCAGTTTACTATTTGGCTGAAGCCAAAGAGAACATGAGGATATTAAACCTGGTTGGTACTAGGATGCTCAGCTTTCACTCTCAAAATAACAGAAGTCAATTCATTTTTTATCATGAGAAGCATTCTCAGTGGAATAGGGTGTGGATGGTCACTGTCCACTGCTAGAGGCTTCACAGATATTATCTAGGCATCTTGACACCTACTCCCTCTCTAAATGACCTCACTCACTACTTAATTCTGTATCTTCCCTCTGTCATTTCTTATTTATCTTGTATATAGCTTGTTCAGAATATATTTGTTTGTACGTTAGATTGTAATCTCCTTCAGGTCAGGGATTATCTTTTGTTACTTTTTGTATCCTCTGCACTTACCATGGTACTGGCACATCCAAGGCATTTAATAAGTGTTTATTTATTGATTGATTGAATAGCACTTTTAGATATTAAAAACATTGAGTAATAGGGAAAAAGAAATATCACAAATGATCATATATTAAAGCAGTACATAAATCATAAAATATATCACAATCCACAAGTAAACACAAGTCACACTTTCCCCAAAATGCACTGTATCTGTGGATGAGAGTAGACACACATTTACCTGGAAGCTAAGCACACTGTGGGAGTAAAAGCCATGGACTTGTGATAATTTACAATGCTGGACTGCAAGCTTTGATGTCATTGGTCCATTCAAAAACATTTGCAGTATGAAACTACTTCTCTGCTCACTGTTTGTCTGTTGGTTCTCATCACTTCCTAGCTGGGCTAATCCTCTTTTCTTTTATATTGGAATGTAGCATTTACAATATCTTTCAACTTATAATCACCCTCAAAAAGGAATTTAGAAAGTTAATGTAAAGCTTATCAGAAAATATCTTTGTGCTATATAGACCAGCTCAGCTACACTCACTCAGATCCTGTGTTGTCCACTGCAGCTCGAGATGAATCTTTAAACCTAGAAAACAAACCTAGCATCAGAAAATACGATGTTTTCCCCATGCTTTTCTTTCTTAAACCAGAGGGGGCAGCAGAGAGCAATAAGCATATTGGAGACGTTTCTTACTTGTACTCTTCTTGACTATTCATGGTTTTCTTGGCAAAGATCCTGAAGTGGTTTGCCATTTCCTTCTCCAGATCATTTTTAACATTAGGGAAACTGAGGCAAACAGGGTTAAGTGACTTTCCTATGGTCACACAGCTAATAAGTGTTTGAGGCTAGATTTGAATTCAGATCTTCCTGACTCCAGGACCCCAGCTCTATCTCACTGTGCTACTTAGCTTAATTCTAGGTAAAAATGGAAACCTGCAAGGCCACAGTAAACTACAAATAACATTATCTATTTTGAATTTTAATTTATTTTGTTAAGCATTTCCAAATTACATTTTAATCTAATTCTGGCCACACTTTGGAGCTTTGTAGGCAGCTTGAAATCAACTCTCTCTACTACCAATCAGGAATTACTCAGTGGAAGCCTTCTGTAAGCTGACTTCTTTTAGCAGACATCACTCCAGCTGTGTAGCTTTTCCATCTTTTTCTGTATCTTCAATCTTTACCAGACTTTTCTCATCAACATTCTTCCTTATCATGTTCTTTCCCCAGGTTCATCTCAGGTTCCTTTTTCTTCAATGGCTTAAATGAGAGCTTCTTGACTCTCAGTGGGTAACAACTCCCCAAATGACATTGATAGCTCATTTAAAATCATACTTCATCCTCCAAAAGTTTATGCATTAAAATTATATTTTCTTAATTTATTTAACTTATATATAATTACATCAAGTCTAAGTATATGTAATTCTATGTGATATAATTAATTTATAAACTTATATATAAAATTATGCATCTCATTAAAATGTTTTATCCTCTTTAATCATAAAGCAGATTCATGTAGATGAGAAGAGGTACGATAATCCCTTGTAGCTCTGAAGTTTTCAATATTGTCCAACATTTCCTTGGGTGTACTTGAAAATGTATTTCTTTGTACCCATATCTTTCCATTTTGAAATAAGCAAAAGTTCTTTCTGTGCTCCTTTAGGCCATCAAACAGTTCATATATAAGTGAAGCACCATTCTACAGCACAGGTATCAAACTCAAATAGAAATGGGACCACTATACCATATATAAGAATGCCTGTAGGTCATATATTGACTTAGAAAACCACACATTGACATTATCTATGTTCTATTATAGTTTTATTCATTTTGTTAAATATTTCCCAATTACAGTTTAATCAGGTTTGCTACACAAGAGTGTTGCTGCTGAAGCTGTCTGATACATCTGTTCTTCATCATTCAGAATGTTGTGTCTTTATATTTATGCTACAGCTAATTTTTTGTCCCAAGCTGCTGAAATCCCAGTTGAAAACTGTTTCTTTAATACACAAACTTTACTAAATCTTGTTAAAGTTCTTTTCCTACACCTTTTAGGTATTGACGTATTCATCTCTGACAGTGGTAATATTTTATATCTTTTGAAAACTGATGTAATGTTTTCCTTTGACACAAACATACCTTGTATGTCCTTCTCAACACCAAACTGCTCCATAGGGCAGTATCTCAAAGGGATAGTACATCAACAAGAGAGGCACATGGCCTTGTAGACAGAGGACTGATTTAGGAGTCAATAATACCTGGGTTCAGGTCCTTCCTCTGGTACTTACCAATGGTGTGAACATTAGCACATCATAAGTTCTAAGTTCCTTAGACAAGAAGAGTTGCTGATCTGTACCAGTGGAGGGAGTTTCTATACTGGAAGTTCCCTACAATGATAAAATCACAAGCTGGATTCCCTCAATTAAAATTCTCATTAAAAGACACAAAATCATCATAGAAATTATCTATAGGAGATGATAAAGATCAACAACTAGAATTAGTGGAAAGGTAGAGTGTTGCATTGGAACTTAGGTGTATTTAGTTTTAATTTCAGCTGTCAGGAACAAAATGTGTGGTCTTGGCCAAATCAGTTAAATTTTCTATGGCTAATAAGGGAATTGCATTATATTATCCCTACAGGCCCCATCAATGCTAAAATTCTATGAACTACACAGAGCCAAATATTCTGGTTGGATGATTCTTGATCAATTCAGTGGAAGTAATAGGTTTCTTTGGATCTCTGACAACTGCATCCAAGGTTCAATTGGCACTTTGGAAACCAATTAACCACTGAGATAAGTGTCTTTCATTTGGATTCTATCTACTGACCATTACAGCCCCAACAGTAGGTCACTGGTAAGAATAAAAGTATGTAGTATGCCAACGAGAATGAATAGTAGAAGCCACTTAGCTACTGCCCAGCACCAGAGTGATTTATTCATTTATGAGGTAGAAATTCTTATAATTTGTTAACAATATTGTTAGAATATACATATTCTCCCAAAGGAAAAATATATGTATTTTGGGGCCATTGACAGTGAATATTCCAATGCATCCTTTGATACTAAATAGCAGACAAAGAGTAGTCACAATTAAGGACATTCTGGTAATTGGCAGGTTTCTATTTTCCTTAGGTTCAGGACAAATTCTGAGAAACCAGGAAAAAAAACAAAAATTTAGGAAGGAATTAAAATTAATGTGGCGACAACTAGAGAAATGTGGTAAACATTTTTTTTCTTTTGTTCTGAAAAGTCACCCTTCAAAATGCCATGATGTGAGACAACGCAGGCTTCTTGCTCTGACTGCCTAATATCACAAAACTACGTTAACTAATGTATGTGGACAAGAAGCTTGAGGAACTGAGCTGTTTCTATGGAGATTGGAATTAGTGAGGAAGTACTTTTCTTTTGATTATGTTGGATTTTCGAAGGGACAATTGTATCCATTTATCTTTTTTTGGAAGGAATAAGGACAATTCTGGGAACAATAGCAAGGATTTGAGAGACACAGTTCCATTTTAACTAGATTTAATATTTTGAAACAAGACCTTTCATCATCTCCCAATGGAAACCTAAAACACATGGAAGAATTGCTCTTGCATAGCAGATATGAACGTGGTTGAACCAGACAGACAAATGTGCATTTTCCTAGAGTTTCAACTAGGAACTTCTCTACTAGGGGACATTTTATGCAAACACTGTAATCGTTCCTTAAAATACACAGTTTGTTATATGTTTATAACACCTTGGATTTATATTCAGCTTTTCCTTTGGGCTATTCACACAGTTTTCACATTTATTACATCATTAATCTTCAATACTCCTGTGAGGTTCCAAGGGCTGTATTTTCATTATTATTATTACTGTAAATATTTCATGGCATTGTGAATAACTCAATTTTTTATATAGCATTTTGCAGTCCATAAAATGGTTTCTCACCACAACCCAGTGAGGTAGGTAGTTCAAATACTGTCATCTCTAGTTTATAGACTAGGAAACTGAGGATGGAATAAATGAAGTGACTTATGTGGGGTCAAAGGATTAGAAAGTAACTGAGGAATTCTCACTCCAAATCTAGTGCTCTGTCCATTTGAGCCAAACTATTTTCTCAGGTAACAGCTAAAAGACCTGGGTCAAAATCTTAGCTCTTCCACTTATTGTTTATTTGTCCTTGGGAAAGTTCTTAGGGACAGCTAGGTGGCGCAGTAGAGATAGCACCGGCCCTACAGTCAGGAGGACAGGGGTTCAAATCCGACATCAGACCAAACACTTGACACTTAGCAGTTGTGTGACCCTGGGCAAGTCACCTAACCCCAATTGCCTAAAAGTAATAAAAAAAGGAAAGTCCTTGAATCTCTCTTGTGTTTCCATATTTTTATCTGTGAAATGGGAGTAATTTTACTTTTCTTAATGGTTTGTTGTGAAAATCAAATAAGGCAAAGTAAGTTAAGCAATGTATAATTTGCTTGCAAGGATTTATGCTTTTTGATTCTCACAAGTTTGTGAGAGAAGACAAGTAGTCATCATGCATTAAAATATTACCTTTGATCATTTTCTTCTTTGCTGGAAAAATTAAGGTACAAGTTAAACAAACATTTTTAAAAGTCGCCCTTTTTCAAATTTATAACCAGTCAGCAACCATATGTGGAAAGAAATAAAAGTTTTAGACTGTAAGTACAACTTCAGCTGTTGTGCTAGCTTGTCTCCCTCTTTAAATTTTACTTCTTTCATTAGATCTTATAATATCTTGCCATCACAGAGTCATTCTTTTTCTTTCACAGAAGGTAAGAATTTCATATTTTCATATTCAAATAATATTTCAGGGTTCTAAAGTGTGCCTTATTGGGAAGGCAATCTTCCCCAGCCTTTGATACTGTAAAATATTGAAGTATACATACATGCAGCCAAATCTAACATAAGGAAAAATCCATTAGATTCAAAATAAAATAAACATATATTGTATTGATCATTCCATGATACCACTTTAGGAGACGTTGTGCTACTGTCTAATTGTTTCAGGTATGTATATCCTTCCTCCCCAACTTCTTGAAAATAGAATTTAAGCCCCTTACTTTGTACTCCTCCTCCCATAGCAGGTATCAGAATGCTAGACACACAGTGATAGGTCCTCAGTAAACAGATGTCGCTTCCTCTAGACTATACAATGTCTTTTCTGATGACCCCTGACTCTTAGTATCCCACCTCCAAAACTGCTTTTTATTTACTTGTCTGTGTACATGTTGTTTCCTCCAGTAGAATATAAGTTACTTGAGAGCAGGAATTGTTCATTTTTGCCTTTCTGTCCCTGTGCCTAATACAGTGCATGACAGATAGTAAGCACTTAAATAAGTACTTTGATGCATTGACTTGTTGAATAAAGAAACCAATGATAGTTTTATGATATATAAAGACTTACATGTTTGAAGTCACCATCATAGCACAACTGTGCTATTTCTAAGGGAAATCTATCCCATGATTCCAGTGACTCACTTGACTTCTGTTCTCTACTATTAATTTTAAGTAATAAATCTTGAATCATGAAATAACTTTACTATTCCTTGGTTGACACAAGATAAAACTCCTTGGACCATGTAACTTCTTAATAGCTTTGGTTGCTGATAAAGAAGCTGTTTGCCTAAGAGTAGCAGGTTTTTAGGGAGTTAAAAAGTATAGCAATGGAGGTATAAGTAATCATATGTTAATAATGGGCACTGGAATAAAGCTGAAACTCAGTAGAAACCTATGGAGACACAGAAACCTGCATTGTACCAACAGGAATAACTCACATTTATGTAGCGCTTGGAAGCTTACAAAGTGAGGCTTCCTTCAAGAATGGCTTATTCTACTAACCCTTTTCTTTTTTTAAAATTTATTTTATTTTTAATTTATGGAACAAAGCAAGCATTTCTATAACACAGCACAATAAAAAAGATGATTGCGCATGCAACTGAAAATCTGCTATGCACAACTTGCTATTCCTTTCAAATACATAACAAAATTATCACATAAATTTCTTTCCCTTTTTTCCTTTCCTCCCTGCCCCATACCTTAGAGATGGCTACCATTAAACATACACATATATGTGTAAAATTATTCTATCCATACTTCTATTTATCAGTTCATTTTCTCGATGCAGATAGTATCTTTCTTCATATGTCCTTTATAGTTAATTTGGTTATTTATAAAAGACAAAATAAGTTATTTGCTCAAAGTCATTCTTAAAACAATATTGCTATTACTATATACAATGTTCTCTTGGTTCTGCTCATTTTGCTCTTTGTTATTTCATGCAAGTCTTTCCATGTTTTTCTGAAATCACTGAGCTCATCATTTCTTATAGCACAGTAGTATTCCATTACAATCATATACCACAACTTATTCAGCCATAACCCAATTGATGGGCATCCCTGTAATTTCCAGTTCTTTGCCACCACAAAGAGAGTTGCTATAAGCATTTTAGAAAAGTATAGGTTCTTTTCTTTTTTCCCTAAAGAAATCTATTTACTATCTATCTTTCTATCTATCTATTGATCTATCCATCTATCAATCTATCTCTACATTACACCCTTTCTATACCCAGCCTTGGACTAAATGACAGAGGCCACTGATGAATACCAGAATCATACAATCTTTGAGTTGTATGGAATTCAGAGGCTATCTAGGCCAACCTACATGTCAATTTATAGCATATATAAAAAAGTGGTTGTCTGATGTCTATATGACTACCTCCTACAAAAGAGAACCATCTACCCCCCAAAGTAGGGCATTCCCCACCCCTTTTTGACAGCTATAATTGTTAGAAAGTTTTTCCTTACATAAAGTCTAAATCTACCTTCAACTTCTACCCCTTGCTCCTTGACCTTATCATTATTTCTTATAGAAGTTTTAATGATGAAAAATAGTTGATGACGTTGATAATGATGAAAACAATTTGATGAAAAATAGTTGAGACAAATGAGTAGAGCCTTAAAACTGCCTCAGTTAGCAGTCATTTGATCTGTCAAGGCATGGCATTTGAATGCAACATTGGCTTCCAGTACAAGGTCAACTATGAAATATCACAGAGGACAGAAGATTACAAGCAGTATCAGATCCCAGAACAGTGTGTAGCAGTTGAGAGGAAAATGAGTCTTCATGGAGATTCAGTGGTAGGAGATTCAGTTAAGTGAGACCATTGTGAGAGTATTTATAGGTGAAACTGGAAGAGGACACTGAAGAGAGAGGAAATAGAACAGTTCTGCTATTATCCTATGTTCAGTTAGTTTCAACACTACCTGTAGAGCTTCCACATTTGGATTCTATCACTTCATTATACTGTATAATATGGGGTACAAGCAATGTTACTTGGAAAATGAAGTTGGGAAGAGAGTCTGGATTTGATGAAATATATATAGAAAAAGTCTGTACTGGAAGCAACAAAATTTTTAAAATGTAATGGGAAAATTTTAAAGAAATTTGTATTGAAAGAAAATTTCAACTGAATGAGAAAGATCATTGATGGTGCATTCTTTTTAAAAAGGCAACAAAGAAGCCAGCATCCTCATTATTATTTTCTTGTCTCTATGAAACATTTTTGAGACTAGCCTCTGCATCAACCTACATTATGATTGATGAAAATATGAGAAGGAAATACATTGGTTTTCATAGTTGATGTTCTGTGGTATGTCTGTATCTCTAGAGTTACTCGCCTGGCTGAGAGTTGTAAGAAACATAAGATCCCATTGTTTCCATTAATAATTTGATGTTCAAGAAACATTTGAACAAAATGAAATTTCAGAGGTTCTCCTCAAATAAGGTATCTCTCATGCATATCATAAAATCATACAAGATTGTATGCTAGATGTGACCATAAGACAATGTTATTTAGTGTTTCACTGAATATCAATGTCAAGAGATGCACAGAACAGGGAGATGTATGTTTCTTTATGTGTTTTTTTTTCATTTCATGGAGGTTGTCCTGTAGAAAATCCAAATAGAAGATGAATTTTCTGTTGATAATGAGGGTCTCCAAATGCTCATATTTGCTTATGACAATGTGCTAAGTCCTCTGGGCATCTAAGCCTCCATGCAAAATCTCCCCAGTGAAATCTATACTCACTTGAAAGAGATTATCCTATCCAACCACTGTAAAAAACAAAACACAATATGGATGAAAAAAAAGCACACTGCTCAGATGACAATATGCCTTTAGACAGACACTCACTCAGTCTAGTCCAGTGGTGACAAATTCAAATAGAAATGGGGGCCATTAAACAGTATCTAAGGACCCCTGTGGGCTACATATTGACTTAGTAAATCACATATTATCATCTATGTTCTATTATATTTTTATTTATTTTGTTAAATATTTCTCAGTTACATTTTAATCTGATTCTATCATACTCAGAGTGCTGTAGGCCACAATGCAGTCAACCTGTGGACCATTTGTTTATTATCTCTGGTCTAGTCTGTCAATATGTTTATAGCTATCTCTATTCATCTCCCTCTCCCTCTCTTCTTCTCTGTCTTCTCTTTCTCCTTTCCTCTCCCTCTCCCTTTCTCTCTCCCTCTTCCTTTTGTTTCCCTTCCCCTCCCCCACCCGGACAATCCAGCATGATTTAAGATAGAGATTAAACATTCAATCAGTGAAATTAATGTTTATGACTTTATGTAATAGAACCAAGTGCCTTAAGTGGCAGATTATTATATTTAGCTTATTTTGTGTTCAGTGTATTTTCAGACTGCTCTTAGTATGCTTCACAAACACAGATATTAATTTTTGTAATGGAAAAGAAGCCATTTACTATGCACAAAGGGCCATTTGTGCTACCCAAATCTATGCTAATCTCCATTCCAAATCCCTTAGCAACTGTTACTTAGTTAGAGCTTCAATTTTCATAAGAGATAAAACTTACTGAATATGTTTCAGTGAAATTGTGCTTTTTGGCTAGTCAGTCAAGTAATTAAAAACTTCAAAATTGACATCAGGTCATTGAATTACTGTTCTAAAATGAGTTTTCACATTTTTTTTTTTACATATAGTAGACGCCCTTCTGAAATTAAGTCTGAAATCACATAATTTAGTTCTTTATATGTCCTCCTTTATATAAAAAGAGGAAGTCAAAAAGGCAGGTATAGCAATATACACAGGACACGGGAATAAGAAATAAGAGCTATAGCCTCCCATGTTAACCTGTAAGGAGTTTTCTGATAAGATAGAGAAGAAATAGAATAAGCAGAAAATGATTTTAGAGAATGGATAAACTATCTGATAAAACTAGCAATGTCCTCTCTTCACACCTTGAGAGAGAGTGTAAATGTTGAACTAGTTGGCACTCACATTAATTTATAATAATAATACTGATAATAGTAACTAGTATCTATCTAGTGTTTTAAAGTTTCTAAAGTGCTTTACATAGATGATTTTATTTGATTTCCAAATTGACACTATGAGAAAAATATTATAGTCTTATCACGTTATTATTACAAGCATCTTCATTTAACAAATGAAGAAATTGATACCTAGAGATATAAAATGATGTTACCATGGTCACAGAGCTAATAATAGTTAGAAGTGGGATTCAAACCCAGATCTTCTTGACTCCAACTCCAGCCCTTTGGGGTGCCCCTATATATAGCCAGTTATGTGTACTGTAATATTTTACTCACAGGGTTAATTAAAAAATCAAATAAAACCATGGATGTAAAACACTTCAGAAACTGTTAGATGGTAGTACATACTGTCAATTTACAGACCATGTCTTATTTTTCTTTGTAATCCCCAAAATGCCTATCATAGCACCTTACAAAGGTCAGATACTCCAGAAATATGTGTTGAGTGATCGTTGATTCACTGGCTAAGAGATTGAATAGCATTACTGTGATTTTCATCACCCTTCCTAATTTAAAAATTTTCAGCATCCACCTTTCAGAGTTTCATTCATTGCTCAAAGAAATTGACCCTGAATTTTGGATTCATTACCTCTCAGTGGAAATGTCTTGATGAATGTAATCTCAAGGCTTGAAGTACTGTACAAAGCATGTGAATGATTTGTTGTTCTAAATCATAGACAGCCACCTCACTCCAAAAACATTCTGTGTGTGTGTGTGTGTTTGTTTTAAACTACTGGGTGGCATTGCTAGGCACTGACATCATTCACTTTGTGAATAGGATGAGGCTCCAGAGTGTCCCTTGTCACCTGGGAGTTATGCACTCCCCTCTGGGTCCAAGAAGAATTCTGAGGGTGTAACAAATTTTCTCTGATGTGTTAAGTTTTGAGCCTCTAAGCAGATGGTCATCATCATAGATGGTCTTAGTAGATGGTTGCCATAAGTAGTTTTGTTGGCCTAGTCTTTTAGTGATGAGCCTTTCTGAATTTAAAAGTCATATAGTTCATTTTAATATCCATACTCAAATTCTTTCAAGTTCATATAACATGGCAAGTTTTAGAATTCAGGGTCATCTTCAAACTGTGAGAGAGCACTGGAGTAGGATTTTAACAGAGGCACTATATGGCAGATTATATGTTATTTAATTTGCACCATAGTTGAATTGTAATTTTTACCAGATGCTTTATTTCATTCAATAAAATCCCTTAATTATTTATTAAGTGCTTACTCTTTCCTTACCCTTTTCAGGGCTGCTCATCCACCTTTGGTGTCCACCTGATCCACACAACTCTCCCTTGTGAGTCCAAGAAACTGTATCATGAGCAGCAGCCACACCCTGATAAACCATCTCAGCTGATGGCTAAACTAGGTTGAGGGTAACTGACAGGCCTTAAACCTGTTGGTGAGTTCAGGGATGTCTACCCCAAGCATATGAAGACTTGCCCTCATGGAATGGGCAGATGAGAACAGTTTGTTCCAATGGTCATGAAGGCAGCTGAAGAAGGCATTGTAGAGTGCTTTGAGCTTGGTCAGACACATTGAAGACACCAAGGTAACTCACCGCATCCCTGGCCATTGTCAATCATCTTAACTTTTGTCTTTCTGCTGGATTTTGGTGACTCAGGAGGTGAGAGTGAGGCTGATGACTTTGCTCAGCTTTGCCTCACTTAAATCTAATTCAGGTGCAAGTTAGGACATTACCTGTGATGTCATTGGTCCTCTTCATAAACGAAGGTCAAACAACAATTCTTTCCTAAGAAATTATCTTGGTAGTGGCTTTTATTCATGCATTATAGACAATGCAAAACAACCACTAAGATGATAATTTTAACCTCTGTACCAGTATCCACTAAAGAGGATGAAAAAGTTGAGAAATTTTATCAGTAACTTGACATAACATACTAAACTAAATGAAGCTCTCCCTTGATGCTTGATAATATTAATGTAAAATATAGAAGTGGGAAGAAGGCAAAAACTATTTTTGAAAATATGGCTACAAATCAGAAATGAAAGTGGTCAAATTCTTATAAATTGCTCAGAAGCTTCAGGCCTATACATTATTAATACCTTATTTTTTTGGGGGGGAGTTTAATTTCCATTTTTATTATTTCCATTCATTTGTTCATAATTTTTACAAGCATATATCTCCCTTTACTGATCGTCCAACTGAATAGAAAAAAAAAAAGAGAAAACCCTCATGACAAATATGGATAGACCAACAAAACAAATTACCACATTGGCCATGTCTAAAAATGGAATACTTTCTTTAATTAGGAAGCTAGTATTCACAAGACATGATACACATTGAATGACATCATATAAATGAATTTGAATGTATTTTAAAAGAGAAAAGATTATTGGTTAGATATGTCATTTGAAAATCAGCTGTCAGTATGAACTTAGATCATAGACTGGTTAGAGCAAAGATCAAAGTAAACATAAAATTAGAAGAGAAGATAAACATAAGAAGACATTGCATGAGATAAGTTCCAACCTGACCTATTTGAGCAAACTGTGAACTCCACTGTATGGGGCATAGACTAAAATCATTGTGTCATCATTTTTTTTTTTAAAGAAGAAACTGTTCTCAGAAATGGTGTCACTTTGGTAGATCTTTGATCCCTTTGATATTGGCACTCATTCCGATGTTGTAGATCACAACCTATTCAAGCTTTTTCAGTTGCGTAAATTGTTTATGTCTCCCCATAAATCCTTCTTAGAGGTTCACCCAATGTGAGCCTTCTTCTACATCTCTTAACAATGGATCATGTTTGTCAATGCATCATGAAACCTGTCTATCAATTACCCCTATTCTCATTACATGATAGATTCAGATCCTTCTTCATTTCTACCTATATCTGATGATATCCTTTATGCTACTTCTCTAGCATGATTCTTTATTGTCAATATGCTGAAGCTTACTCATGCCCAACATGTGCCTGTCCATTGCTTTTCAGTAAACCTCAACTTTAATTCTTTGGAGATTACGGTATTCCACGAATCATAATCATACAGGTTCACCAGAAAATATTGGAAATAAAAAGAGGGATCTTTGTTTCAAGGAGAAACTTGGAGTCATTTAAGGCACTGCACAATGTAAACCAGCCTGATCTCTTGCTATTCAATGCTGGACCCATTCTTTGTTCATCTTCAGTTACTATTTTCCTGTTCTAAGATCTCAACTGCCCTGACTTTCTGGTTATCTTAACAGATTCCAAACTACTTGCTCTGCAATAGCATATCCCTTTAACAACGATATTCTCTCTGTGATGGCTTTAATCTCAAAAGAAACAAAATTACAGAGAGCTCAAAGGGCAAGGGAAAGACATGTGGTTGGCATAAGTGGGGTTACATTCTATTACTATGATGACTTTTGTATGAAAAATGGTGTAAAAAGCTTTATCATGAATATATATGATTAGAAAAGGAGGTTGACTGGTCATTGATGAGAATAAGAAAGCAGAAACTGTAGGTAGAGAGTTATGATGGCATCCCATAGATAGTAAAAGAATGAGACAAAGGCCTTCAGGATATTTAATGAATCTTGCATGCAGAATTTATGTAAAGACCCATAAAACTGCAAGAGATGAGAAGGCATGGAGGGGTTATGATCTGCATTGTAAAATATATCTACACTGATGGAATAATGGTTCCAAAAGAATATCAAATCATGTTTTTTAGGGGCAGCTAAATGGTGCACTAGATAGAGCAGTGGGTCTGGAGTTAGGAAGACCTGAGTTCAAATCTGGCCTCAGACACTTACTACTAACTTTGTGACCACAGGCAATTCACTTAACATCTATTTGGCTCAGTTTCCTAATTGTAAAATGGGAATAATGTGTTGTCGTGAAGATCAAATGAGATGATATTTATAAAGTACTTAGCACAGTGCCTGTCATCTAGTAAGCAATATATAAATGTTATAGTGATGATGATCATGATGATGAAGAAGAAGATGTCAAGGCATTCTCCTGGGCGTTCAGATGACACAGATAAAAAAAGGTGTATTACTGCTCTCAAGAAATTACAATCCTACTTAAAAAAACCCCAAGACAAAAATAAATAACTATAATAAATATCGAATGTTATAAGTGCAAAAAGAAAACCCCATAAGATGAAGAGTTTGAAGACAAAAAGATCACTCTCTAGGAGAATCAAAAAAGCGTTTAACAAGGTGGAACCTAAGTTGAGTCATAAAGGAGGATTTCAACATATAGAAATAGGGGAGAAATTCGACTTTTAGACTTGGGAGATGATAAGAACAAGTGATGATGAATAGTGTAGTTTGGTTGGCTCATAGAGTACATTAAGGGCACTACTATGAGAAAATTCATTAATCAGCTCAGAATTTGAAGATGTATGCAAGTTGGAAACAAGGGCAGGCAGCTGAGGAGTAATATAAAAGAGTAATCAGTTCCTCTGCACTACTTTGGGACTTCCCTGACTTCTCCACCAAGCCCCAGGAAGCTCATTATTGGGATAACCTCATTATCCTGTAAAATCTCATAAATCTTGGTACTCTACCCCATCATTAGCCTTTGGTTCTTTGATTGGAGGGTGGAGTTGTGAACTCCAAATTTCCCTTTAAGGAAAGAGCTCAATTCAGACATCTTATTTCTCAACTGGTTGCATTACTTTGTTACTTCTCTGACTCCTCCACTATGCCCTGGAATCTGATATTTTCCCTCCTTCCCCCTACCCTCCACCATTTTTTTTCAGCTTCCTTTTGTATGTTATCTTCCCCAATAGATTGCAAGATCCTTGAGGGCAGGGGCTGTTTCTTTTTCATTTTCTTTTTCTAAAAAATATTTGTCTCCCCAGTGCTTAGCACAGTGCCTGGCACACAATAGGTGCTTTATAAATGTTTATTAACTATTGAATATTAAAACCTAGAAAGAACTGAGGTTTGTGATAAATAATAAGGATATAAAAGCACTTCAAAATCCATGTTGCGTACTAAAAAAAAGATCAAGCAAGGGACAGGACCTTGTGTTTTGATGGATAGGAAGATGGCAATGGATGAGAGAAAGAAGGCAAAACTGCTCATTTTGCATCTGTTTTCTCTATCAAGGAGAAATGGTATTGTCAGGGAAAGATATAACAAAAAGAGTCATTAGAAGCTTGAAATCTAATGGTAATGAACTCATATGAAGAGGTGATTACTGAGCTGCTTTCAGTGATCTCTGAAAAATTATGGAGAATAGGAGAAGTGCCAAAGGCATGTAAAGGGACAAATGTCCCAGTATTCAAAAGGAGGTTGAAGGTACATTGTTCAAACTATAGACCAATTAGTTTGCCTTCAATTATGAGCAAAATGTTAAAGTAAATTATTATAGGAGTAGTTTACAAATACTTAGAAAAGTCTGGTGATCAATATGAGGCTGGCTGGGTTCATTTAGAACAACTTGTGTCTGACTAATTTAATTTTCTTCTGTACATAGAGTTATCAGGTAGAAAATGGGGCTCTTTGAAAAGATAAATGGATTTGAAGTCAGAGAACTTGGGTTGAAATCCTGGCTCTGCCATGTACTACTAATATAACCTAGGGAAATTCAGTTAACCTTTTTAGGCCCTTATTTCCTCATCTCTAAAATGAAGGAGTTAAAGTAGATGGCATATAAGGTCTCTTTTATATGTATGATCCTTCAGTATGACATATGTGTTACCTGAATATCAGCAAGGCATTTGACAAAGGTTTCTATAATATCGAGATCGTGTGATGTAGGCTAGCTGATGTTACAAATTAGTGGACTCCAAATTTGTTAAATGGTCAGATGCAAATTGTGATGATGTATGTGTTATCTGTCTAATAGTTTTTTTGAGGGAAGTGTTTCATTTTTGTCCTCATATCTCCAGCTCCTTGCATATAATATGTACTTAATAAATGCTTGTTGATTGAGTGATAAATGGAGTGATGCAAATCAGGAAAGAAGTCTATAGTGGAGTGCCACATGTATCTGTATGTCTTCTGGTTATATTTAAATTTTAATTTCTGGAGGTTAAGTGACTTGCCCAGGGTCACACAGTTAGTAAGTGTCTGAAGCCAGATTTGAACTTAGGTCCTTCTGACCCCAGGGCCAGTGCTCTATCCACTGTGACTCTTAGCTTCCCCCTTTTGTTCACTGTTTCGATTAATAACTTGGATAAAGACCTAGGTGGCATGCTTTAGTACATGGTTGGCAAGAGATAGCTAATATTAGATTATAGATTTAGAATGGGAAGTAAACCTAAAGTTCACCTAGCTCAACCCCTTTATTTTACAGATGAGGAAATTGAGGCTCAGAGAGGTTATGTGTCTTGCTCAGGCTCACAGGGTTAGTAGATACCAGAAGTGGGATTTGAATTCATGTCATTTTGACTCCAAGTCTAGCACACTAAACTGTATTTCAGCCAGTGAAACTCAGGAAGACTCTCAACTAATGCTTAGAGAGGTTACAATCTGTATCAGAGGAAATGCCCACACCAATGAAATCATGCATCCTTGAAGATGATGTGTACAGGATGATGTTGGATTCACCTATACTCTGCACTCGTCAGACAGCATCTGGTGTATTTCTATCAGTTCTAGGTGTCACATTTTAGTAAGGACATTGACAAACTGGAATAGGTCCAGATGGAGTTGACTAGGGAGGGGAATGGAAACCATGCCATATAAGGATCAGTTATAGGAACTGGGGATGTTTGACTTGGAGAAGAGAAGACTTGTGTTGGGGGGAGCCAGGGGGACAGGAAAGGGAGTAACAGCTGTCATCAATTATTTGGGGGGTTGTCATGTAGAAGAAGGATTTGGTTTATTTTGCTTGGCCCCAGGGGGGAGAATTAGGACCAATCAGTGGAAGTTATAGAGGCATATTTCTGCCCAACATAAATAAAAACTTTCTAAAAATCTGAGCTATATAAAAGTGGAACAGGCTGCCTCAGGAGGTGGTGGGTTCCCCATATTTGGAGATCTTTGGCAGGGGCTAGATTACTATTTTGGGGGGAATGTGGTACAAAGGATTCCTGCTTCAGGCATGAGTTGCTGACCATCTAGTGCAAGATTTCTCACCCTTTTTTATGTCATGGACCTATTGTGCAGTCCAGTGAAGTCTATGAAACCTTGCTCAGAATAATGTTTTTAAATGCATAAAATAGAATGCATAGGATTATAAAAGAAACCAATTATATTGAAATAAAATTATCTAAATATAAATATTTTAAAAAGCAAGAGTATGGAGCTTAATTAAGAACCTTTGAGATTGTAGATAAACTAGATGACATCTTGTCACTTTCAAATCTGAGATCCTGTGATAAGCCAAAAAAAGTTAAGTTGGAGTCAGTATTTGTAGGGCCTTGAGTGTCAGGATAAGTAGTTTGTAGTTTATTTGATAGGCAATGGAGAACTCCTGAAAACTTTTCCAGAGGAGTGAAGTAACTGGATTTGTCAGGAAGTTCAAGGAAGTAGGGGTTTGAAGGATGGAATGGAGAGAGGAGAAACCAGAGACAATTAGGAAACTATTACAATAATTTAAAGGAGATTGATAAATTGATAAGTTCTGAACCAGGATCTTTGCAGTGGTGGTAGAAGAAAAGGGATGAATTTGAGAAATATTGTGGAATAGAATTGGTAGGAATTGGCAGTTTACTGGATTGTGGAAGTTGGTGGGTTGAGAAGGAGGGAAAAGTCAAAGATGTTTTTGAGGTTGCAAGCCTGAGTGATTGGCGATGTCATCAGAAATTAAGAGATGGAACAGATTATTATGGAGAACACAATGAGCTCAGTTTCTTTAAAGCTTGTTTCAAATTGGAAAATCTTCATCTATAGAAAGTTCTATATTCCATCAAATCAATTTGTCATTGTGAACTATCCACAGATGCAAGGATTGGCTTTTTCCAATCTAGAACATCTCATATTGTTTTCATGCACATTCCATTGATAATATAACAATTTATCTTGTGAGAAATTGTGTTTGTGCAAGACTTCTATCATTTCCTGTTTTTTTAGGCTGTTGCTATTTTTTTTAATTATAAGCTGAGTTGTAGAATTGGAACAATTATCTGGAGAAGTCTGTTTTTACCTTTCCAGATAACTGAGGCAAGCATACTTTCAAGAAGGGGGCTTGTGTTAGGTAAGTAATTACTTTAATTCTTTACTTTGTTTTGGATGTGTAGATAGTTTGCCATAAAAAAGATCAAGGAAGGGAATTTAATTCCTATTAATATTAAAATTGAAGGTTTGTAAAGTACTTTCTTCACAATATTTAAAGGAGTTAGTGCAAGTCTCATTAACCTGATTTCACAGATGGAAAAATTGAGACATATGTAGTAAGTACCTAAAGTGGGATTGAAACCTAGGTCTTCTGGCTCCACATCCAGTGTTATCTACACTGAGAGGAAAGATTTTATATAAGTAGTTTTCTTGAATATATAAAGTTTATACAATTTGAAGAAAGAGGATTGGAGATATTCATTTTTTTTTCTAGGCTGAACTTCACAGTCCTAAATAAATGTCAAACTATACTGACAACCAATTTCTTGCTTGCACCTCTGAGAGTGCACATTCAGCCTTGCCCTGGCCCAATTCCCATAGCACCAAGCTTTACTGGACCTTAGTCAATACCTTTGAGGCCTCATGATGCCAGTCTTGTTTCCAGCCCAGGCAAGGGAACAGGATATTATATATTCTGTTTGCTGACTAAATCCTTGAGCAACAATTCCCTAAAGGAGGGATTTTATATTTAACATTCCTGTCATCATAGCTTGTTGCTTCTTTCGTAGTGTCACATATTACTAGGTAGAAGTCGTGAGCTTTCAACAGATTCAATTCAATTCAATAAACATTTATTAAGAATGTACTATGTGCTAGGCACTGTGCTACATGCTGGGGATATAGAAAGAGGCAAAAGACAGTCCCTTCCCCAAAGGAGCTTGTGATCTATTGTAGGAGACTGCTACATATATATTACATATATGTATTATACACACACACACGTAATATATATTAATATATATAATATACATATATATATACATGTGTATACACACACATACACGCACACACACACATAGAACAAGCTATACACAGGATAAATAGGAAATAATTAAAAGAGGGAAAGCACTGGGATTAAGAGGGGTTAGGAAAGGCTTCCTGTAGAAGGTGAGATTTTAGCTGGAATTTAAAGGAAGTCAGGGAGGTCAGTAGTCAAAGTGAAGGAGGGAGAACATTCCAGGAGTGAAGACAGCCAGAGATAATTCCAGGGAGCTGAGAAATGGCACGTCCTATTCATGGAACAGTCAAGAGGCCAGTGTCACTGAGTCAAAGAGTATGTGTAGGGGACTAAGGTGTAAGAAGTCTGGAAAAGTAGGAGGGGACTAGGTTGTGAAGTGCTCTGAATGCCAAACATTGCATTTAGTGTTTGTTCCTGGAGGCAATAGGAAGCCTATATGCCAGTTACGGTGCTTGAGCTGGAAATACAAATAAAGTAGGACAGTCAAATGCTGACTTCAAGGAACTTACATATTAATGGAGGAAGATAGAACACAACAGGGATCTGGAAAGTGGGGTTGGACAGGAGATAGGCATGTGGTGGCACTGTGTAGAAATGATTGGGAAGTGGCATTTAGGCTTGACTTCAGGCAAGATAAAGTGAACACTTGCTTATCAGAGCCAAGCTTCCTATGGGCAAACTCCAAGATTCCATTGGGAGGGGATGAGGATGATAAATGGAGAGCTGGCAACATGGTGTAGAGAAGTGTGGGAGTAAAATTTGCATGTATTAGTAAAGTGAACAAAAAAGTGAGAGGACGTGATCCAAACGAGTTGAGAAAAAAATAAAATAAGATTGTGGTATGGAGTGGGATCAAGAACAACCCTCTCTTGGGGACAAGGGATTCCATCACCATCTGGTCCCTCTTCTCTGTCCTTATTATCTCCAGGGTTCTCTCTATGGCTGTAGTGAGGTATTGGGGGTTTTGTTTACATTCTGAGCACCTAACAAGCTGCCAGTGGGTAGGGGTAGTAGTTATTGAATGTAAGACTTCTTGAGAAGATGACCTTTAAAAAAGAGAAGGCAGAAAATGTGGTATGTGCAAGGAGATATCAGCCTGGCGAGGATGGACAAATGATACTGGGTAGTATTGATATGTGAAGTTGGGTAGATAAGGTGTAGGTAGTAGACAGACTGAGGAGTTTAGGACTGGTCCTCTAGACAATAGGGTACCACAGGAAGTTTCTGAGTAGAAAAATAGTATGTTGAAAGAGTATTTGAGAAAATTTATCTTAATAAGTGGGTGCAAGAACTAAAGAAAATATTTGCTAATAAGCTATCCAGGTGAAAGACTCTGAACAAGGGCAATAATTGTGAGATTGGAAAGAAAGGATTACATCAGCATCAGCAAAAGGCTATGGAAGTCATGGCAGACATTTGTTATTGGTTTGGTTTTATGAGTGAAAGGTAACATTTCTCATGTTATATTCTTATTAAAATATTGCACTCAACATATTGGAAAGTAAAGTTGTTGCTTTCCTAACCAACAATCCTTATTTTTGATCACTTCAAATATGTGATTGAGGGTATAGAGGTACCATTGACACTATGGGGAAAATTGGTAAAGGTTGCTGGTTTAGAAAGTAGTGTCATGAGTTCAGATTTCAGTGTTTTAAGTATCAGGTTTAATGGTACATCCAAGTGGAGAATGTCCTGTAAACTAGCTAAAGAAACTGAAAAGAGGATAAGAGATCAGCAGTAGGGATTTGGATTTGGAAGTCATCTGCTTAAAAGTGATATTGATAGCTGAAGTTTCTAGATTGGATGAATTCTCAGAGTGAGTGTACAGAAGGAAAAGCAGAGGGTGGAGGCCTAAACCTCATAATACATCCAAGGGAGAGGAATGGAGGACAGCATAAGAAAAGAGAACAGAAAGAAGAATCTTTTAGGAAGAAATTTAGGGGAGTGTGACGTCATGAGAATCAAGGAAGGAAAGGTAAAGAGGTTCTTCAAGGACAGGCTAGTCAGTGTAAAGTACAGCAGAGAGGGTTGTTTGCCAGCTGTAAAAGAAATATATTTTTTATTTTTTTTTTTTAGTGAGGCAATCGGGGTTAAGTGACTTGCCCAAAGTCAAACAGCTAGTATGTGTCAAGTGTTTGGTCTGAGGCTGGATTTGAACTCAAGTCCTCCTGACTTCAGGGCCAGTGCTCTATCCACTGCGCCACCTAGCTGCCCCTTAAAAGAAATATTAAATGAATTTCTGGTACATACCCAAAGTAAGCACATTTGTATAATTGACAATATTGGTGGTAGCTCAGGGTTTGAGAAAATCAGCACTGTCACATTTAATAGCTTGCTTCACATAGGATACTGTCCACATACCCTTCTAGGATTCTAGGTCCACCATGGGATGGATAATCCACAGGTCAGCAAGCTTACACATGATGCAAAATTATGTTGAGAGGTCATGGTGTATTTTCATGTGCCTATACAAGGGGTTTTGTCTGTCTGGTGTAACAGAAGAATGAAAGGGTTCAGAGGAATTTCCACTGAATGGTACCTTTGGGTGTTTCAAATAAACAAGTTTGACTGAACATGCTTTTTATTTCTTAAATAAGAGCAGGTTTGGTTTTGCTGGGCTATCTCATTTTGCAGAACTTTTCCAGATCGTAGTTGCCCTGGGTTTTTTTCCCTTTGAAAATGAAATCCAAGCACCCAGTGTGCAAACATGATATTAAATCTACCTGTTGCCAAACCCTAGGGCTCTAATACATCAATCCAAGTCGCTTACCAAAGGAAAGAAACCCAAAGCCAGTGAGTATCAGTGTTTAATGGAAAAATTAAATTGTTCTCAGCTGAGGCACAGAAAGTATCATTTGAAACAGTCTGGGCATCAATTTAATAAAGTTCTTTTGAGCTGTTTTCCTTTACAATGTATAGAGAAGTGGAATAATTTTTCAATTTAATTACTTTTTATGGGGGAGGGGTTTGAATTAACCTCCTTAGTTTAAAAAAAAAAGAAAAAGGATACCCAGAATTAGCCTCTTCCCCCTCCCCCACTCTCCTTCCCCCTCTCCCACTCTCCGACTATGAGTAGACAAGTCTGTGTTCTTATTTCTCTTTTGAGGGATCAGGGTTCATCCTTCTCTGATAGGAAAAAGCAAAACCAAACTGAAATCATCCTGGGAAAACACTTCTCAAAAGAGGGGATTTACAAAACACAGTCAGCCGATCATGCATCATTGTGAGAATACCAATTATTGACAAGTCATTTTTATATATGAGTAAGCAAAAAGGAAAGAAATAGGGAAACTGCATATGACCTTAAGACAAATCTAAGAACTGTGCTGTGTATGTGTGAAGTTTTTGTCTGGGTACATTCTTTACCCCTTTGCATTGTGCTTGTATGGTCTCTGGATAAAATTGCTTGAGTTGAAGTTAGACATCTGGGTTTGTAAGTCTAAGAGATAACTATAGAAACTGCTACCTCCTCTACCCGATTGGTTGGGGGAAAACATTTTTGAGGAATAAAGTGAATATTTAACATTGTAAGTTGTTTTAGCTGAAAGATAAAACAACTAGTTGAGGGCAACATAATGAAAATATACATTATATATCAAGGAAAAGGATGGAATAGGAAATCATTATATTAGAGAAGTATACATAAAAAAGGCCAGGAATGCATATAAATGTCATTTCAAACTCACCTGGGACAGTAGGATGAGGTCTATTGAATTACTCAATGGAAACATGTTACTGGATTAGCCAATCATGCCAGGAAAAACAAAAGAAGTCTCCAGTTCCACGCTGCGCACTTCATCTTCAGAGTAACACCATTTGTTACAGAGTGGAATTTAGTATAAGGCAGATCTGTCTCGAATTCCATTCGAACAAGTTTAGTTATTGAAATAGAAAAAAAATGACCCCTTTAGAAGGTGGCTTAATGGCATGGTCCTTGAAAACACAGAAGCTCCAGCATAAATAAAAGGTTTTGGGGGAAAAGCTCTTTTTGTGATCCAGCTAGACTGAAAATGGACCTAATAAGACATACCATTCCCCATTGAATCCTATGTTGTAACAAAGAAAAAATAGCCAACAAAATAGCCACACTTGGCAACATATGCTACATCTCATAGACATTCTATATCTATGATCTCTCATCTCTCTATTAAGAAGAAGGAAATATGTTTTATTTTCTGTTTTCTGAGATCAAAATTGGTCATTTCATGCCTCTATTTATAGTAATCTCCACAACTCTGGTGGTGGGTCAATAGAAAAAATGTCGGGTTTGGAATCAGGATGACATGAGAACAAATCTAGATTCAGTTTCTTACTAGCTGTATGATCCTGGGCAAGTCATTCAACCTTTGATTGCCTTAGTTTTCTTAACTGTAAATTGGGGATAATAATTTCACTTAACTCACAGGGTTGTTGTGAGAATCAAATGAGATAGTATTTGTGAAACACTTAGCATAGTGCTAAGTGGCACATAGTAGGTGATATATTAATGCTTATTACCTGCCCTGCCCCCTAACACTCTATCCTCCTGAATTCTTGGAGTGTTGCCAGTGGGATATAAGTTCTGTCAGGTCCTACCAACATAAAATATTTCAAGTACATTATATAGTATTTTTCTGCATTTAATCCTGACAATAAACTGGTTGCTGTCAGAGGACCTCCTAGTTAAGCACAGAAAAACTCATCATCAGCAGGTTGGCCACTAGGTTGTGAATTTTTGGGCTGATGGTTAGGGTTGGGATTAGCAAATAGGGTTTGGACATTAAAAAATAATATATGCTCCATTATTTTAATGGATATGTTTTTTTTTTCAACAGATATACTAATCAACAGTGAAAATCTCAATCTTCAACTCTTCTTTCTTTGCCACTTGTTCAAATCTTCCCCCAAATCCTCTGTACTGTCCTAATGCATTGGGGATAATCCTTTAGAGCTTTTAATATCACGTGTATACTGGGAAAAGAATTGGGTTGTCCATCTATTTTCCATTTTTGTGTTGTTCAGTTGGTTCAGTCATGTCTAACTCTTTGTAACCCCATTTGGGGTTTTCTTGGCAAAGATACTGGAGTGGTTTGCCATTTCGCTCTCCAGCTCATTTTACAGATGAATAACTGAGGCAAACAGGGTTAAGTCACTTGCTCAGGGTCATACAGCTTGTAAGTGTCTGAAGCCAGATTTGAGCTTAGGAAGATCAGTCTCCCTGACTTCAAGCCTGGCACTCTGATCACTTGCCTCTTTTTATAATCATACTTCTCTTGGACATGTTTTGTGACACTTTTTGAGGGTAAGGCATCATTGGTAATATATTGTTCTCTATTAATGCACACCATAGTTCTTCATTGTTTTTGGGTTATCTATGATTTTGAGTCTTCAGAAATATCAACCCATAAAACAATTCTAGGCAACTCTTTCCTTTTGCAGTTATGGCAGCAGAATAATGGAAAGAGAGGGACAATGGTGCCAAGGATCACAGTTGTTAGACTGTACATGAAGATCAATTTACCTTGGAACTCTAAGTTTGTGATATTTGCCTTGACAAATGAGTCAAAACACTACTTGAGGAAATGAACTGTATTATGCTAATAGATTTAGAGGAAGTTCTTGTATAACCAAAAGTAGAAGATATAAAGAAGTTGCAGCCAAAGAGAACAATTATTCATAAATTTTCCTCTGAGAGATAAATAAAATGAGTTGGCAAAGCTGATTTAAACCTGCTTATAAGGGCAACAAGAAATATGATTCTATAGGGCACTTGGTCATCCTGTCTTAGAATACTCATGATAACTTTAGACAAGAAGACTACCATGAAGCTAGATAAATTCTGCTTGTGTATTGACACCTGCTTTTCACTGTGAAGTCAAGAAATTATGTATTTTAAAACAAGGGCCTCCAAAAGAAGTCAATGCAGACCTAAATTAAAGCTCAGTGAATTAAAAAGGAGGATACATATATATGTATTAATATGTATGTATAGCCATATAAACATATATACGTATCTGAATATATGTTTTGGCAAATTTGGGAGCAAGAAATAAATCAGAGGCTGGAAGATTACTCAGAAGTTTTGTGCGTGAATATCATGAATACTTTCTTGAAGGTCATTAAAGTTCTGAACTTGATGACTACTATGAAAGATCTCATACACACATGCACAAAGAAAATTTCAATATTTTAACAGGCAAGAAATTACTGACAATTTCAGGATGAACAGTTTATGTGTTTAACAGTTTATGGATTGACTGGAAAAAGGAAATTTTAAAGTTAAAATTATGATTAAATTTGAAGAAACAAAGATAAGATGACAGTGCACTAATGTTACAATACCTACAAGTGAACTGATTTCAGCAAGCAGTTGACAGAAATGTGTAAATGAAAATATATTGATTCTGATTATTGCCGTTTCTTGGGCTTAAATGGTGCTAACAGTTGTCTATGATAAAAAGGCCAAAGAAACCAAAAACCAACCTCTTCAACTAGAAAACATTTGATCCCCTTTCTAAACAGAGAGACATGGCAGCCAATGACAACACCAGCTTACAATATAAGTTTACTTGCAAAACATTACAGAAGAGGATGATGGGCAATTATATACATAATATGTCCAACTGTGACAAGGATATCCTACAGGGAATGAGGTCCCCCAGGTATTTCTATTTGTGGTTGACAAATGTGTTGCTTGTATCTGGCTCTAACATACCACAAGACTTGCTCAATGATGTTCATGACCTCTTAAAACTGATAAGCCTTGTAATCTACAATGAAAACACCAAGTCAAAGGAGAATGTGTATTTAATCACAGAATGGCAATAGAAAAAATAATAACTACCATCTAGATAGCTTTTTAAGGCTTGCTAAGCACTTTCCTCACAAACTGTGAGTTAAGTAGTGTAACTATTATTTTTCAGAAGAGGAAACTAAGGTTAAGTGACTTGTTTGTGAATACAAACAAGCATTTGAATGGTGGTATCCTATTATTGGAATGCAGTTGAATGGTATGAGGACCATTAGCTTTTCATACAGACCAGCATAGTATTAAGAGCTGTGCTATGGCTCAGCACTTAAAAGCACCAAGTGTCTGCAACTAGGAACTAAAAGCCAGGGGTTATCTCAAACCGGTGTCCTATTTAGGTCAGGCGGCAACCCAGGTAAATGATCCTATAGATGTAAGTGCTGAACCCCTCTAAGTGGCTCAGCTCCTTCCCCAGCCTGATGGAGTGAGGATTGCTTCCCCCACTCCTCTGAAAATTCCCTTAAAACTTGCTTGTTTGCATTGCTTCGGGCTAATTTATTTCTGTACTCATTCTAGGTGTCTGTCAAACTTGTTTAGAAACAAATGGGAGTCCAATGAATTAATGACTCAATAAATATATCTTGCACTGACAATGCCAATAGACAATGAGCTGGATCATAGTTAATAATAGCTAGCATTTATATAGCATTTTAAAGATTTGCAAAGCCCTTTACATAGGAATATTATTTCATTTTATCCTCCCTGGGAGGTAGGTGCTATTATTTTCCTGATTTTGACAGATGAGGAAACATTTGCCCCCCCACCCCCACCCCACGTCACTTCACCAGTATCGCAGAGTTAGTAAATAAATGAGGTTTGATTTGAACTCAGGTCTTCCTGACTCCAGGCTCAGCACTTTATACATTGCATCACTTAGCAGCCTAGAGGCTAGTGAAAGAGAGCAGGTTGGATTGTGTTGGGGAAAATTGTATACCACTAGGTACAAATAATGAATCTCCTGAAATGACTGCATACATTGAAATTTGCACTATTCAAAGCTATAATTATGTAAAATATGGTATGATTTCAAATAGTTTGATCACTTTGGGGGATTCATTTTTTTGCACTAATTGGTACCCATCTGTGGTGCTTTAAATGCTCCCAAGGTGGTTACTGTCATCAAATACTATCTTTTTTTTTAAACCCTAATATTTCCTTTTGCTATCATGTGGCTACAAACCTTAGAATACTATGAAGACTCATACAGGGATTAGACCTGTTTTGCCTTGATTCAGAGAACAGAAGTAGAAGCCATAGGCAAAAGTGGCAAAGTAGTGTGCTATAAGGAGAAACCTCCTAATGATTGTATCTGTTCAAAACTTGAATAAGCTGCTTCTAGAATTTGACTCTTGAAGTTTTCAGTAGCGTTTTAAAAAAGGATTCTTGTTAAGTTGTTGGTTGGATTAGATCTAGGCCTTGAAGGTCCTTTCTATCTCTTAGATTCTGTGAGCTCAAGAGTTAATATAAAAGGCAACATCAAGGAAATTTATGACCATAAAAGAAGGGGGGCTATTCATATGCTGAGAGTGAGGAATAACAGATGTACAGCTCAAGTATTGCAATAGTATCCAAGGAATGGTAAAAGATTCAGCATAAATCATCCAAGACTATGTTGGTCAAATACTCTACGGGGATTTAGGGAGGGCTATGGCCAAATATTGGCCAGGATAAGGAGATGTGAATGGATTGTGATCTGCGTCTATGAAAGGGTTATCTTCATTGTCTGAGTGGTACAAAAGGAAGCATAACAGGAAGGATTTTGACTAAAGCAATATAATATTCTTCTGGGACATACCCTGAATTTACTTTCTAAAAGTTTTTGGGGCTTGAGGGTTCCATGGATTCTTGAAAGACATTTCTAAAAGGAACCTTTGGGAACAATATATAAAGTCTCCCCCAAACATTACACCCAACACAAACCCTATTTAATAAGACTTCAATTCAATTGAATTCACCAAGCATTTTTAAAGAATTTATTTACAAGACACTGCACTAACTGTTGGGGATAAGAAGACAAAGCAATGACATAGTCTCTGACTTCAGGGAACTTGCAATCTAATGGAATATTTTACCTCCTGACATAACATGCAAAGAATACATTGCAGGAACTGGGCTTCAGGATGCATGAAGACTCAAATCAGTGAACATAGACCTAGAATTTTACAGAATATTGAAGGTAGAATAAATCTTAGACATCATCCAATCCAATCCCCTTATCGCATGGATGAAGAAAGCGAGGATCAGCAATAAGGTGATTTACCTCAAGTCACAAAGCTGGTTAGTGCTCCTTCCAATAGGCCAACTATTTCATACCATCCTGGCTGAGAGAGAATCACAGAATCTTCAAGGTTTATTTTTAGGCAACACAGAAGATGGGAGAGCATCTAGGCCAACCTGATGCTGGACTTTCCTCTATACCATTTCTTGTGGACCATCTTTTAGACTTCATTTGATAGGGGACTTGTATTCATCTCATTTTACTTTCAAGAAGCTCTAATCATTGAGAAGTCTTTCCTCACATTGAGTCCAAATCTTCCTCACTCTGCCGTCATTTTGTGCAGCTTTTTCTCCCTGTATTCCTTTACCTCACCTATATTCCTCCACTATTCTGGTCTCCTCTGGCTGTATTCTTCCTGGGGTTTCCACATGGAGACTGACACCCTCCCTCCACCACCTTTTCAGCTTCCTTTTGCATATTACCTTTCTGCATCAGATAGAATGCAAGCCCCTGGAGGATATGAAGTGTTTTACTTTTTGTGTGTATCTCTATCCTATATCCACATTGCTTAGAAGAGTACCTGGAATGTAGTAACAATAGAATGCCAACAAAACACTTCTAGTTTCAATAAAATGCATCAGTTGATTTCTCATGACTTTTTTGGTTGTTGTGTAGATCAAGAAGTATTTTTAAATGACTAATTCACTAGATAGCTGACTAAAAAAAACTTCGAGAATTCAAGATATTAATTTTAACGAACTCTGAATAATACTTTTGTTTAGGTTGTCTGTTTAAAATCAACACATATGTTCTTGGACCCATCCCCCAGTCCAAGTTTTTTGAAGACAAAGAACATTTGCATCAGCCTTATTTATTCTCTAATATCTCCCCAAGTCTCTGTGATTTTCCAGATCTTGGTGAATATTCAATCTCATCTTATATTTCTTTTCTTCCTGTCCCATTTACATTTCTACACAGGATAGGAAGAAGAGTGATGAGTGAGACTGACTAGTCATTTCCTTTCTTAGTTTTTTTTTTTCTTTATGACTCAGGAAGGATGGAGCAACATACAATGACCATAATATGGGATTGCCTCAATCATATGAGAAGCTTGATCTGGGTAAGAAACTTTTTAATTCATGAAAGCCTGGAATTCTTTTTCAAATAGAGTTACTAACACTGAGTTACTAGGATAATGTACTTCTATTTGTCATATACAGGTATCCAGGCCAGGTTTGTCTGAGACAAATTGGCGAAGTAAGTGAAATTTCCCCTTGTCCTTTACTTCTTTCCTTCCCAACCCCACCACACACACTACCCTACATCCTTCAGATCAAAAGGAAAATAATGTTATCACTAAAACATAGGAGAGAAGTAATTTGTTTTTTTTTTCCCTCACGGGATTATTTGCATTTTAAAAGAGATCTGAACAAAGAGTTCATCAAAGAAGTGGTTCTCTAACTGTGAAATTTCATATAACATGGTACTTGAAAGAGGGTGAGATTGTTTTCATGATTTTTGACCTACCTTTCAGATGTCCCCTTGCTAAGGTACTTAATACTGGTATGTAAATGACTGCAATACAACAAAATGTATTTATATCTCAGATATCTTGGAGTGTACGGTATGCTTGATCATTTCAATGGTTATGAATGAGCTTATACTCAGTTGAGAAAAAAGATTCATAGAAGTGGAAGAGATAGAATTTCAAAAGAGGGTTGAAGGAGAGGGGGGGTGGGATTTCAAGGGAAAAGGATATTTCATTGCTCATATTTGAAATTTTTTAACCTATTTTAGAAATTGTCTTCTACTAACAAATATTCACATATATTTGTTGAGAGTACTTCTAAAAGTACTTCTCTAAAAGGAGGGTGTTGAACTTGGCTTTAAGAAAATTCCATATATTAAAAACATATTTAGAAATAAACTAAGGAGAATAATTATTTAACCCCTCCCAAGTCTTAATTTTTTTTAAAGAAAATGATGTGCAATTCATTCCCTTAAAAAGAAAACTCTCTTAGGATATTTGAAAAGTGTTTTGAATTTGAAGTTATAGGGAATACTTATTATACAAAATGAAGCATACTTATCCTTGTCAGTGGTGTCTTCTTTGATTATCTTTTCCTTTGAGGATGCCATCTTATGAACTGTTTTAAAGGGAAAAAATTAACTCCATTCGAATAAAGCTTTTGTCACAAAAGAATTTATTTTTCGAACTTTCTTCACATCCTGGAAACAAATGAAGGGGACCATATTTTAATCATTAATATTTGTTTATCTTAGTAAGAAGTGTATAGTATGTAATAAAGAAATTCACAGCCCAAACTGACAGAGTATCTTATTTTTTTAGAGTGTTTTTTCTTGATTGAGAGATGTAATTAGGCGTTACTGAGGACTTAATGAATTGCAAGGAAAATGTATTTCTGACTCAATGTTTGGGACAATTATTTTCAGTTCCAGCCTAGGATTAATCTGTGACATTTCCTTTTCCTAAATTTCCCATATTTTACCAAAGAATGGTACAAATTATGTTGCTTTTAAAGCCTGCAATTTAAAATTGAAAAGATAATAAGAGAGTGGACAGAAAGAGAAAGAAGATGGAAAGCTGTGGGAGAAATGGAGGGAATGTCAACTCCACTTTGCATGGTAACATTAACATAGTACATAGAACAAATGAAATGAATCATAGAGTAATCCAAGATATAGAGGGACTCCAAAAGGACAGAACAGACGTGACTTGGGCCTCCTGGCTTGGACTGCCAAGAATTGAACATGGCAATTAAGAAATTGATACATGCAACAGTGAAGGTATTCACATGGTTCCCACAACACAAAACAGACCTTCCCACACTGAATTACTTCCATCTTGTGCTTTATTAGACAGCTATGCTCAAGCTGAGCCCACTGTCAACCCTGGTAAAATGCTATGCTGTGAATCACTTTTCCTCCAATGCAGGGAGAGTATGTTACAATTAATATTTATGATTTATGAAAATACTGACAAAATGTATCTAGACACAGTTTGAGTCATAAAGCCTGGTACTGTATCTCTTCCTGATAGAAAGAATACATTTCATTTGATTCAATTTGTAAAACTTTCTGAAGTATTTATGTTTATGAATTTTTTTTCATTCCAGAATAAACATTCTAATAGCATAGCCTAATTTTTGAAACTTAAAGTAAATTTGGCCAAAATTCATATTCTTTATCTCCAAATGTAGATCTTTCAAGGTATCAACATTTCAAGGGTTTTTTTGAATTGGATGTTTTCCCAGCTTTGAATATACACATTTATCTCCATGACTGAGCAGGAAACTATTGCTGTTATTTGAAAGGAAAGGAAAGAAAAGGAAGGGAAGGGAATGGAAATTTATGAGAAGTACCAAAGCTAAGGAAGAGACCAGACTACTTATTTGTTCTGTTCAGGGAAGAGTCTAGGAGCTAATTAGGTTGATAATAAATGCTTTTTTAATGGCATGTATTTGAGAAGTTCTGTCTACTATTATAATAATTTCCCCTATAAATTTCTGGGGTCAGAGTTTGGAAATATGAGGTTGGTTTTTCCCAAAGACAGCATATTTCAAGACTCTAACCCAGAATCCTCCACACCCCCATCTGCTATCAACCTTCTGCTTACCCATGGTTCTGCCTGTTGCACCTGTTTGCAAAGGAATCTAAGAACCTTTGTCTGAGTTTCTACTTGATTCCTGAGACAAGACTCCTTTGCTCCAAATCCCAGAATCTTAGTTTGATTGCTTCTCCAAAATAGAATTCTCATCACAGGTGAGGAAACTGCCTCTACCAATGCAAGTCAGCACCTTCTCCAAAATACATAGTCTTAGTTTTCTAGAGAAGTGAAAGGTTAAGTGACTTGCCTGGTGTCACACGGCCAGTGCATAAGAGAAGAGATTTAAACTCAGGTCTTCCTAACCTCAGGGTCAGCTTTGCATCTACAACTAGGCAGTCATGTATTGTCATGGGTAGAACAATGGGCCTGAAGTCAGAAAAACCTGAGTTCAAATTAGGCCTCAGATCTCTATTAGTTGTGTGATTTAGGGCAATTCACTTCTATGTTCCAAAGTTTCTCCAACCATAAAATGGGGATAATAATAGCACCTATCTCCCAGAGTTGCTGTGACATGAAATTATAATTATAAAAAGTGCTTAGCACCGTGCCTTGCACAGAGTAGACATAATATAAATGAGAGAAATTATTTTTATTACAACCCTGTGAGCTTTTCTACACCCAGAAGATTAAAAAAGAGGATCTCATGTGTATCCTGGGAACTGCTATATATCATGTTTACTCCAATAGTCCAATGGATTTCATAGATGTGCATATTCACTCCAATGATTCAGAACATAATCCATCCATGATTGCCCATCCTCTGAAAACCATGTTCATACCCCTCAAGAAGTTTCCCACAGGTGTTCTACTCAGCATATCGAGGTTCTACCTTGCATTTTTTTTAACAAGGTGAGGGTACCAACAGCACACATTGGCTCTCTCATTGGGTTATCCCTTTATAAAACAAGCTCACCTTTTCTCAATCATAAATTTCTCTAATAATATCCTTTATATAACTTCTTTACCATAATTCCATATATTCCAGACCATCAATGCCTACTTTTCCACTGCCCTTTGGGCAATCCATGATTTCAGTTCTTAGGAGAGTGAAGCATTGTGTCATTCATCAATATTTAACATCATTGAAAGAAAAGTAGTATGAAAAAAAGAACTCTTCATCCTTCCAAAGGTTAATTCAGTTCATTCTCTTCCAATTCAGAGCCCAACTCTGAATTGGTATGTGCCCAAGGTAAAGGAATAGAAATATAAATGAATATATGAATAATCTACAGACTTTGTGAATCAATACATATATACATGTCAGTACATATACATAGTTATATATGTACACACAGTATATATTAATATATATTTTATGTACAAATCATATGTAGTATATATTAATATGTAATTAATATGTACATTATATGTAGTGTGTATTAATGTATAATTTGTATACATATTATATATGTATATATATATGTATGCGTGTAGCCTACAGATTGTCAATCCAAATTTATTTCAGATTCTGAATGAAACAGTTTTTTAGCCACTCATTTTTTTTTTCCTGAGTGACCAATTAAACTAAACTCTTCTGAATAATTACATATCTTGTTTAAGAGCTTCTAAGGTGTTCTAGGGCTAGATGCAGTCAGCATCGTCCAAAAATAGTGTTTGTTGTTCAGCCATCTTTGTGACCCCATTTGTATCTGGGGAAAATATAAAGGAAATTCTGCTTCAACTTGAACTCTCTTGGATCTCCTCCACTGTAGTGCAAATACATTTGACAAGAATCTATATTCCTACTTTATTCTTTACTTTATATGAAAGAATAAAAGAATGAATGAATAAATGAATGAATGCATGAGAAAATATTAAGCACTTAGTGCAGAGTTCTGTGCTAAATGTTAGGGATATAAATAGAAAAGCAGAACAGTCTTTACGCTCAAGGAACTCTATTCTATTAGAGCAGGGGTTATTTACCTTTTTTCATGCATTAATAGCTCCTTTGACAGTCTGGTAAAATCTGTGGACTTCTCAGAATAATGATTTTTGTTTACATTCATAATTAAAGGAAATTTAAAGGAAATGCTAAGTTTCACTTTGAGGTTATTGAAAATAAAGATGTAATTTTTTTCCCCAACCAAGTTCATTGACCCATTAAAATCTACCTCAAATCCCAGAAGCCAGATTAAAATCCTATAAAAGTAGGAGACAACACATATAAGTGAATTTAGCTACAAGCTCAGTGATTCTTAAGGTGTGGTGGCTAAGCATATGATAATACATCTTCTTTGATCTCATTTTCATTGATAATATTACATCTATTTTCAAACATCTGAACAATTTGACAGTGCTAAGGCATTTATCAGTGAGAACTTTATTTCTTGGATTTTCATTAGCTCTGGCTTCTGAGGAGGTGAGGGATACATTGTTTGCAGAGAAAGCTGAGAGGTTGCATCCCTTCAAAGGTGAAGTCCCATGGACAATGGCTACTGGAATGAGGCTAGTAGCTGAGTTGGTAAGCTGGAGGGCATTGCAATTCTCCAGGGTCTTGGACTCTTGGTACTGGACTAGTTCCACTGGTATCCAAGTGGGGGGAGGGTGGTCAAAGTGGTGTCAGTGGTTTGATCCGCTGTGAGGATCAAATGACATAATAATGTAAAGAGTTTAACATAATGCCTGGCACAGTAGCTGTTAAATAAATGCTTATTCCCTTCCTTCCCCTTCTCCTATTCCACCACTATGTTTCCCCTCTTCCCCATACCTGGCCCATGCCATCTCCTGTCTCTCCCTCAAGATACATTGCTGCCTCAGCTAGATTGGCTTGCCTGTCTGGTAATTGATTGATGGCAGGTAGTGGAAGGGGTGGTAGCAATCATAGTGGGTCCCTTCTCCACACAGTGGGCTCCTCTGAATGAGTGCTAAATGGGCCAACATGGGAAGAACATCATTGAATAAGGTTACCTTTTGTCAAAATTTTCAAGTAGTCTTCTCTAATTTTGACTTATTGATGGAGAAATGGTTGGAAAAGAGATCTTTGGGTGTTTTTCTCTTCATTTAATCCTACCGCCCACCCATCATTCTTCATTATCTCTTCATTCACTCCAGTCTCTGATGAAGTGGCTCTTCTCCTTGCCAATGCCATTCCTCCTACATGCACCCTTTAGCCCACTTCCTCCTTTTTTCTCCAGCAGATTAACTACACTATCATCCCTCTCTCTAATCTTCAATTTTTCCATATCTACCAGTTTTCCCCCTCCTGATTAAAAACATCTCCATGTCCTTAATCTTTAAAAAGACACTTTCATTAGATCCTTCCATTTTACTACCTATGATACTATCTATTTCCTCCTCTTCTTCGCTAAACTCCTTAGAAATGTCATCTACATTTGTTGCTTCTACTTCCTCTCTTCTTCTGAATCCTCTGAAACCTGGCTTCCATCCTCTTCATTCAATTGAAAATGCATTGATATAGAAAGATATCAATAAATCCTTTCTGCAACATTTGGCACTGTTGACCACCATCTCCTGGATATACTCTTCTCTCTGGGTTTTCATGACACTACCTCCTTGCCCCTTCTCCTATATGTTTTACCACTACTTAGTCTTCTTTCTTGGTTACCTCAGTCATGTCATGTTCACTAATATTGGATGTCCCTCAAACTGTGCCTATGCCCTTTTCTTTTCTCCTTTTATACCTTCTCATTGGTGAGCTCTTCTCCTTGTGTGAGTTGATTTATCATTGTTAAGCAAATGATTCCTATATATCTATCTGTGTCTATCTATATCTCACACACATATAATCGTGGATATAAACATTTATGTATGTATGTATGTATGTATATATGTATGTATGTATTCTAGCCCCTCTTCTGATCTCCTGAATATATTTCCCAAGTCACTACTTCTTAGGCATCTCAAACTCAAAATGTTTAAAGAAAACTCAAACACTCCTTTCCCAAATTACCCCATCACTTTGAAGATTACCACCATACTTCCCATCTCCCAGATTCAAAACCTTAGGGTCAAACTTGACTCCTTACTCTCTCCTTGACAAGCAGAATAATTTCAGAAAAACTTTGAAAGATTTACGTGAATGGATACAAAGTAACCAGAACCAGGGGACTGTTGTACACAGTAACAGCAATATTGTTTGATGAAGAATTGTCAATGACTTAGCTAGTCTCAGCAATACAATGATCCAAGACAATCCCAAAGGACTAATGATGAAGCATACTATCTGCTTCTAGAGAAAGAACTGATATTGTTTGAATACAGATTGAAGCATGCTATTTTTCACTCTTTCATTCTTTTCTTTTATTTGAGTCTTCTTGAACAAAATGACCTATATGGAAATGTTTTACATGATTGCACATGCATAACCTACATCTGATTACTTATGGTCTCAGGGTGGAGGGAGGGATAGAATTTGGAACTCAAAACTTTTAAAAAATGTTTAAAAATTGTTTTAATATGTAATTGGGGAAAAACAAAATATATTTTTAAAAAGAAGTACAGTTGTAATGCATTTATAAAGGTGAGTCTAAGTAACAAAAGTGAAGTAAAATCATGTTGCATGGTAACTTTCCAGACTCATTGGAGAGGACTTAAATCTAATGAATTCAAAAGACAAGGAAATAAGAAGTACTTTGAATTAATTAACTTCAGATTAACTTTTAAAAATGTTTAAAAAGTGGGGTATTAATTTTTTGAAAAATAAAAACCAGTTGCTTTTTATCATGGACTGTTTCAAATAAACTATTATCAGTATAGTGAGAATTTGCTGTAGAGGAAAACCTTTCAGAGGCCTTTTATGAGCCTGGCTATTAAAAACTTCCTTGGTGGGGGGGTGGGGTGAGGAAACCTTCCAAGAGGGAAATGGGAAATTATAGACATGTAGATAGAACTTAAAAATTCAACTATCACATGGGAAAGTTTTATAAGCCGGAACTTCTTATGAGGATGTTACTGTATTCCTATTTTTACAGATGTGAATACATTCCTGTACCTCAGAGTAATGTATTTTCATGTATAATGGAGTTTAAATCTTCCCATGCTTAACTCAGTACCATATATTTCTTCTTATTCAAAAGGGATCACCACTCACTGCAGGAGGTGAGGGGCATCCCATGGTGAGAGAACAGACCACATATACTTTTCTTTCCTTAAAATTTAGTTGACTTTATAAAGATACAAAATTCAATATTCATCATCATTGTAATGCCTTATGCATGGAAAAGGGTGGATAGCCTAGCACAATACCTGGTAAAAAACACTAATTGTGATTGCTACTGATCTTTGCATTCTGAGAGGAGGTAATTATCTTCCAGGTTATTTTCCACTATGTACCATAGTATGGGACAGGGTGGGGTAGTGGTTATCTTTAGATCTGTATTGTAGTGTGAGATGGGGACATTCTGTAAGATATTATAACAGTAATAACAATAGTTGCATTGAATTATTACTGTGGCCAGTTAATAATTAACATGCTATCTATTATTGGCAATATCATTCCATTCCACCCCCACCCCCCGATTTAGAGCTGATAGGGATCTCTAATCCACTCCCCTCATTTTCATATACAAGTAAACTGAGATCCAGAGAAATTAAATGACTTGCTCAAAGTCACAGAGGTAGTAAGTAATAGAGGCAGAATTCAAACCCAGGTCCTATGACTCCAAATTCTGTTATTTTCCCCAATGTGAATTTCCCACACAAATAATAGGCACCATGTTTTTGGGTGATTTTATTTCCATCTGTCATAGTACCAATCCAACAGCTTTGAGTGGAGACTTATTTTGTCCAACCTAAAAGCCTAGGGATTATTATGATTATCTTCTGTGTTTTTCGTTAGTGCCACTAAGTTCTGTTACAAGGGATTTTCCATGCTTAGGTAAGTAGGTTGTTCTAATCACTTAATTAAGTGAACCTGAATTGAGCTCAAATTAAATAAACTGTGTTATGTGCTGACATTGTCTGGGAAAAACAGGCCCTTGTAAAGAAATATATAATGTGTCCTGAATGTATGAGTCTTAGAATTATTCTCTCTCTCTCTCTTTTCTTCTCTCTCTCTCTCTCCCTCTTTCTCTCTATTTTTCTCTCTCTCTCTTTCTCTCCTTCTCTCTCTCTCTCTCTGTCTCCATCTATCTCTCTGTCTCTCTCCATCTATACCTACATCTATATCTATCTACATTTATGTCCTTGTCTATGTTTATGACTATATCTGTCAGAGAAAAATTAGTAGAATGGAGTATGGGGAGATGACACTCTTGAAAGACTAATGGGGTTTCTATTTTTCAGTGACAATATTTTACTTAACAAGTTTGGCTTGCTTTATATGTGTTTGTTGAGAAATTAAAATTCATTCACTTGACTGCTAGGAAAACTCTGAAAGGTGACTGAGGAGGCAGTGAAAATTGAATGTGAAGCTACAAGGTAGGGCATCTCCTGCTTGTTGGTCATTGGTCAGTTCTATATATTTTTTAATGTTAGTCCTTAATTATTCACCCACCAACCCCAGTCCCCTCAGGCCTCTTTCTTTCCTATTTGCATTCTTTTGCAGCTATACTAGGAGAATCCAGGAATGTGTGTGGAGTTGTGTTGAATGGGGCTGGAGAAGAAAATTAGGGCAATGGAACAGAGGTGGAGGGCCATGGATCAAGGAGCCAAGGTTAAGTGAAATGACCCAGAAATGAGTCTACAGAAAGGAAGTAATAGGAAGGTTTTTACTACAAATTTATGTCATCCACCCTCGATTGGGTCTTCTCACTTAAAGTGCTATTTTTTTTATTACTCTTGAATTGAAGACCTGGGCTCAAGTCCTGCCTCTTGACACATGCTGGCTTTGTAACCTTGGACAGGTCACTTAAATTTTCAATACTTTAGGTGTTCTCTAAGGATAAATTTAAGAGAAGTTAGCAATCTGCATTGATACAGGGAGTTTCCATGTGTGAGAATTCCTTACACCAATGAAATTATAGGAGCAGAGCCAAGATGGTAGAATTGTAGTACCACTGAGCTCCCTTCTATAAAAGTCTTTGAAACAGATTTAGAAAATGTATCATACCAGATCATGATGGGGAAATCCAGAAAAAAATCACAGTGTGTCATTTGTCCAGCCCAGACAGAAAGATCTTTGTTCACTGAAGATGGGTTGACCAGAAACATGGGCACAGAGCACTTCAGTGCCTAGGAAGAGGCTGCACACCAAGGCAAGAAGAGGTCTAAACCCATACTGGGGTATCACAATGGGGACAAGTGATAATTGGCAGCTTTGTCATTCACTATTTGTTCCAAGTCACAAATCCACAGCAGACTGAGAAAGAGACATGCTTATGGGAGTGACATTTTGGGGTAAAAAGGTCCTAGGTCATGCACCAAAAAAAGATGAAGTTCAGATACAAGCTGCTGTTGTGTGGTTCAGACTCCAGGAGTAGCATGGTGTCTCAGTTCTAGTATCTAGACCAGACTGCAAAAGAATAACCGGGGCAGGAATTCCAGAAAAAAAGAGGATCTTACAATTCTGTCACCCTGAACTCATGGAGCTTTCCGGTTGGCTGATAGGGGCTGAGTCCATCATCATTCTACTGTTGTTCAGACCAAAATACAGGTCAAGATCTTGCAGAACTCAGATAAAGGGAACAACAATCAGACTTTGCCTTACATTGGACCATTTGGAAATACTGAAAGCTTTCAGTTCACCATTTTGTCTCTGAAATCTTAGAACAACACAATATTCTAAGAAAGCAGCAACAGGAATAGCACAATTCTTCTTTCTAGAAGTGCTACAAAACCCAGTCCTATCATCAAGTCTGAAGTCAAGAAGTAGGCTAGAAAAATGGGTAAAGGTAAAAAGAATCCCATTATAAAGAGCTATTCTGGTGGCAGGGAATCTGAAGACACAAACCCCAAAGAAGAGAATGGCTCCAACACATCCACAATCAGTGCCTCAGGGCAAAACATAGCTTGGCACAAACTCAACTAGAATTCCTGAAAGAGATGAAGCAAGAGTTAAAAAAAAAAAGTTGGAAAAGAAATGAGAGCTCTGGAAGAAAGAATTGTAAAGGGAATTAACAACTCAGCACAAGAGTTACAAAACTTTGCCTAAACAATAAACTCCCTGAAAGTTGCATTGGACCTGATAGAAGCCAATGACTTCATTAGGCAACAAGAAATATTACAACAAAGTTAAACTATTGAAAGTATAGAGAAAAATATAAATTATCTCATAGCAAAAGACAACCTGGAAAACAGATTTGGGAGAAAAAAAATTGAGAATCACTGAACTATCTGAACACTTTGAGTTCTAGTGACATAGTTTCTGAGTAATTTAATCACTTTATTAATAAGGCTAGCATGTTTATTAATAAGAAGAAGTCAGTGGCACTCTTGAATGCCAAAAACCCCTCATGGTGGTGGACTTACAGTTTATATACTGTTGGAAGAGTGGGTGCTCCTACGGCTGGCAATAACTCTGATTGGAGAACAATGAGAAAATGAATATTATAAAGACATATGGGCTCATTCTAATGAGGGTCTTGGGGGTATGTGACTTGGATCACCCAAGTCTTGGTCAAAGAGACTTATCAATTTCCATATCACCTGTCTGATAAAAGGGAGAATCCACATTTTCTCAAACCTGTCTGAGTAAATACAATGAGTCAGTATTCACCAATTCTCTCAGCCTGCTTGGGTAATTTTTTGTCCAAGATTGTCCACACTAGTTGATTTCTGGATAAGGAAGTAGAAAAGGGGGAAAACCTTGGTCTTGATTTCAATAATTAGTTCTTAATTATTAATAAATAATCAGTTATTAATAATATAACAATAATTTGTTATTGATTATTAATACAAAGATAGAAATAATCAATTTTCTCAACACCATGAAAAGAAAAGCCCTGCTATCATATTTCAAGAAATCTTAAAACTGCCCACAATTCTTAAAACCAGAAGGCAAAGTGAAAGTAGAAAGAATCCACTGGTCACTTTCTGAAAATAGCCACATGATGAAAACTCCCAGAAACATTATAGCCAAAATCCAGTTTCCAAATCAAACAAAAAATACTTCAAGCAGATAAAAAGAACAAATTCAAGTAGTAAGTAGTGACAGTCAGGTTTATACATGTTTTAGCAGTTACCACTATAAGGGACCAGAGAATTTGGAATATAATACTCCTGAAAGCAATTTATATAGGATATAGGCTTATAGCCAAGAATAACTTACCCAGCAAAACTGAGGAATTGTAGTAATGTTATATTAATGAAATAGAATATTTCACAACATTCTTTATGAAAAGACCAAAGCTTTCTATGCAGAGATACTTAGAAACTTTGAAGTTCAAACATAAGAGTGAAGAGAAACATAAAGAGGTAAACATAAATGAACAATTATAAGGGACTAAACAAGGATAAACTGCTTACAGTTACATATGGGGAGATGATAAATGTGTCTCCTTGATCATCATTAGAGATCATAGAGGGAATCTAATTAGCAAACCAGGGTGTGGTTCTGTTATGTATTGACTATCTTAGGGGAAGAATAGAAAGACAAGTGAAGAGGAATACACTGGGGGCAGGGAGAGGGAAAGGAAGGTTAGGGAAATTTATCTTCCATAAGTAGGTTGCACAAGGAGAAATCTGTAAAACCAGGGAGGGAGAAGTAAAGCCATTCTGGCTGACACATGAACCTCACCTTCATCTTAACTGGTCAATAGAAGAAAGAATGCACACACACACACACACACTCAGTTGGATACAAAAATATATTTCACTCACCAGGGATATAGGAGGGAAATGGGAGAAGGGAGAAGTGATAGAGAAGAAGAGAGATAGATTAACAGAGTGATTAGCTCCAAGCGAAAGAGACTCTAAAAATGTACAAAAATATTTATAGCCTTTCTTTGAGGTGGCAAAAAAAGGGATCTGAGGGAGTGCCTATAAATTGGGCAATCGATGAACAAATTATGGCATATAAAAGTGATGGATTATTACTGTGCCATTAAGTAATGATGAAGGAAAGGGTTTCAGAGAAATCCAGAGACTTGCATGAACTGATTAAGAGTGAAATGAGCAGAACCAGGAGAGCATTTTATAAATGAAAACAATATGGTAAAGGCAAACAACTCTGAAAGAATTAATCCCAACTGCTGCTAAAAGTGTTATCAGCATAAAGATCAACCATGATTCTAGAGTACCAATGATGAAATGTGCTAGCCACGTCCTAATAGAGAGGTGAAGGACATAGAGTATAGAATGAGACAACAGTTTTTTGGACATGATCAATGTGGATTTTTTTTAAAAAATTGACTGTGTTTATAAAGGGCTTTCTTTTTCTTTTTTTTTTTATTGGGTAGGGGATGGTTGGGGTGGGAGAGTAAGAAGATAAATTTTTGCTAGTTGAAACAAATCAAATGTATATAAAAAAGAAATTGCAGTTCTATTTCCCGTCCCTAATTGATTGCCTATCCTACTCACAAATAAATGTGATACCTGTGTCCTCAGTTAGCTATCATGGCATTTAACTGGTGGTCCCTGCTGACTAAAAGTCTGCCTTGAAAGAGAATTGTGAATTTCTCCAATTGTAATTTATTAGCTTGCCATCACTGCAACACAGAAGCCTGCTCAAAGCTATGGTTCTAAAATACTGTGAAGAAATAAAACTCTATCAGAAAATATGGGACTGCAAATGAGCAACAAAAGCTATAAATGGAAAATATGCTTTACCTATTGACTTGTTTGTATAAATAGCTTAGAGATGTTTTCCGACGCAAATCCTCACTACTGTTAAAATTTTATTCCCCTAGTGGGAATAAAATTCTCATTAAAGGAACTACAGACCTCAGTTTCATTGCAAGGATTTTCAACTCATTACACAGTAATTAATTTGCTTCAATATGCTGAAAAAAACCTTTTTTTCTTTGTTGTAATATTTATGTTGTTGTGCCAGACTGCTAGTAAAGCTTAAACTGAAGGACATTTTGTTTTTAAGAGGCTGTAATGCAAATGATAGTCCAAAAAGTTTACCCACTGGCTAAAGACGTCTGTCCATTTGGAGGTACTCAGTGGTGAAAGATCTTTTCACTCTTTGCATTATTGTTTTTTTAAATTTTATTCATAATTTATGGACTAAAGCACTTCCATAGCATAGTACAATTTAAAAAAATGATTGTACATGAAACTACAACTCTACTATGGACAACTTGCTATTCCTTTTAAATATGCAACAAAATTATCATGTAAATTTCTTTTTTTCTTCCCTCCTCACCTTGCTCTAGAGATGGCTACCATTAGACACAAATAGGTATATCTATCAATCAATCTATCTATCTATCTATCTGTCTGTCTGTCTGTCTGTGTATCTATATCTACCTATGTAAAATTATTATATACCTACTTTGATTTATCAGTTCTATCTCTGGATGCAAATAGTGTCTTTCTTCAATATGTCTTTTATAGTTAATTTGGGTATTTGTAATAGACAAAATGACTTATTTGCTCCAAGTCATTCTTAAAATAATATTGCTGTTACTGTATACAATATTCTCTTAGTTCTGTTCATTTTGCTCTTCATCATTTCATGCAAGTCTTTCCATGTTTTTCCAAAATCATTGAGCTCATAATTTCTTATAGCACAGTAGTATTCCATCACAATCATATACCACAACTAGCCTGCTCTTTCTCTATTTTATTGATGTAAGCATTTAGAGATATAAATTTTCCTCTATTCACTACTTTTGCTGTATCCCATAGGTTTTGATAAGTTGTCTCTTTAATGAAATTATTGTTTCTATGATTTGTTGTTTAATCCACTCATTCTTTAAAGATTAGGTTGTTTCATCTCAAATTAGTTTTTTAATATGTTTCTTTGGTCCCTTATTACATATAATTTTATTGCATTATGATCTGAAATGGATACTTTTAATATTTCAGCTTTTCTGCTTTTAACTACGATATTTTAATGTACTAATATGTAGTCAATCTTTGTAAAGGTACCATAAACCACTGAGAAAAATATGTATTCATTTCTACTTTCATTCTATTCTCTCCAGATATCTAGCATATCTAGTTTATCTAAGATTCTATTCATTTCCTTAATGTTTTTCTAATTTTTTTTTGTTAGATTTATCTAGTTCTGGGAGGGAAAGATTAAAGCCCTCTACTATTATAGTACTACTATCCCTTTTCACCTGTAATTCATTAGATGCTACAGTATTTGGTACATAGAGGTTCAGTGTCAATATTGCTTCATTATTTATTGTACCTTTAATCAAAATGTAGTTACCCTGTTTATTTATTTTAATTATATCTGTCTTAGCCAAAACTTTGTTTGAGATCATAATTGTTACCCTTGCCATTTTTACATCAACTGAAGCATAATAAATTCTCCTCCAACCCTCCATTTTAACTCTTGTGTATCTCTTTTTTTAAAAAATGTGTTTCTTATAAACACCATATTGTTGGATTCTGATTTTTAATCCATTCTTCTATCCATTTCCATTTTATGGTGAGTTCATCCCATTCACATTCAAAGTTATAATTGCTATTTGTAAATTCCTCTCCATCTTATTTTTACTCCCTATTTTCTCTCCCTGCCTCTCTTTGAACCCTCTCCCTATTACCTTATTCTCCTCTTACCTCTTATTCCTTCTTTTACCCTCTCCTCTAAAAGTCAATGAGTTTCCTCTTCCATCTATATGAGAATAAGGTTCCAACATTACTAGCCCTCTACCCCCACCTGCTTCTTCTGTATTAGTTCTTTCTTTAATGTTCCATTTTTATGACATAATTTCTCCTTTTAACCTTTTGTGACCCAATTTTGTTTTTTAGAATCAGTTCATCATATACAACTCAGCCCCAATCTTTCTTTTTTTTTTCAGTCAAAGACAAGGTTTATTAGAACATCCGTCATATTGGGCAGACTCTCAAGGAGTCTGAACATTAATAAGCTATGAGCTAGATTATAAGAATCTGAGCAGTGGCCAGATTTTAGGAATTTGAGCATCTTAATGGAGTCAAGATCTACCTTATATGCAAAAAGACTATGGGAGGGATCTAGGAGTGGCCAAGTAGTCTATGGGGGACTATGGAACCTAGACCATGCAGCCAAGGGAGAATGGAGCCTAGATAGGATTAAGGGTGGGAAGTGGCCAGGGGCCATAGGGAGGTAAAACAAAGAAGGGCCAGGCTAGGTTAAAGGTAACAGAGACTGGGTATAGGCACGATGAAAGGCCAGTTGATGGGACTATAGCCTCAGGCCAATGTCAGAGATTTGGCCATAAGGGAAAGTCCAGGGTTTTTCCTTTTTGGGGTCCAGATCCCAACCCCATCATTCCCCTCCTCAAACAAATAGGACCCAAATTCCTTTGGGGTAAGGTCTTGGCTTCTGAAACTACTTCCTGATGGCAAGGGGCATAGAGCTGTCCCTTCCTCGAGGGGGTCCCAAAGAGGAGGTTGATTGGAACAGAGCACAGGCAGTATCTAGGGAATGATGGGGGACATTGACTGGTACTCGCTTTTTGCTACCAACTGTAGGTGAATGGCCTGTAGTCTGGAAGATACAAATCTGACAGAAAAGACTGCAGGGCCCAGATATGACAGGATAAAACATCCTTAGCTCTGTTTGAATTCAGATAATTCAGTTTTCCAATCATGAAGTATCAAATCCACCTCATAGCCAGACTCAGGAATAACCAGGTAGGTAACATTCCTTTTCAAAGGAACATAATGGGGAAACTGAGCCAGAAGGATCCCATCTTAGACTAAGGCTAAAACTGTCCTCTCAGCTTTTCCTGATGCTGATTTCCCACCAGTATCATATTCTCTCAGTAACTTGTGGCATTTCTCTCAGATGGTGGATTATTGATTATTGATGGATTATTATGATCCATCAGACAACTCAAAATAAAATCCTATGAGCTTTTACCTCACACAGCAAGTTTCATTAATCGCAGCATAGGAAAAACTTTTCCAGGATTCATATCTCAAACTTAAATTACACTTGCAAATTCTCAGCAAGCCATACATAACCCAAACAAGCTTTTTGACTAGTTTACACATTAAAACAATAATCAACCATAGCCAAATTCTTTTAGTGGTAACCAAATTATGAAAAGTTGCTGGATATAACAGATACAAAAAGTTCACCAATTTGAAACTTGAAACATACCCATTACCAATCAGGTTGACTTCAGTTTTGTTAAATGCATTTCCAAATTACTTTACACAGAAAATCAACATCTCATCATTAATAGTTAAACTACAAATTTAAAAGAGGGGGCTTACCCAAGTTTGGAGGCTAGCTTTATTACCTTGAGCAGGATGTGCTGAACATGGGTGATACTTCCAGGCAAAGGTTGCTCTAGGGCCCAAGGCCATTACCAGGAGGGCCCACACTGTAGCTGCTGCCCTTCCCCCCTCCTTCCTTTCCCAGGTGGGGGAGGGAAAATCAAAGGTGAGGGGTAAAGGGTGAAACTCTCTTCTCCTATGAGAGGGATTAACCAATACTCTCTTGACTCAAGACAAGAGAGAGGGAGAAAAGAGTGATCAGGGTTGTAAAGAGGAGTTTCAAAACTTCTTAATGATCAATCACAAAACCTCCAGAATCTGCCAAGGTATTTTTAGCTGTTCTAACTTTTCCCTGTAACCTCCATGGAGCATTCAGAGGTGTAGAGGGAAGGGAGTAAGTAAGCTTCAGGGAACCAAAAAGCAACTGCAGTTTTCCTCAATTCCCTAGCACCGAAAGAACTGACAGAATTGGGCATATACTTCCAGATAGATTGTCTGTCCTTGTCCTCTATGTTGTGGAATGTATACTCAGGTCCATGGCCTCGAACCGACCCAGTGGACCGAGAGCATCAGGCTGAGTGCACGACAGCCTCACGCTTGGAGAGTGACCCCAGCTGCAGAGCAAGAAGGGTGGGGGGAAGCTTACATACCTTCCAGTCTTGGCTGGAGAAGAACTTGGGGTTAGGCAGTTTCCCCACTTGGGCCAACAAAATGATGAGGTTGAGGGGTGATAGGACCCCAAAATCACAATGTGCAAGTCCTGCCTGAAAGAATTTGACCCAAGCTTTCTTTCAGTCAAAGACAAGGTTTATTAGAACATCTGTCATATTGGGCAGACTCTTAAGGAGTCTGAACATTAATAAGCTATTGGCTAGATTATAAGAAACTGAGCAATAGCTAGATTTTAGGAATCTGGGCCCCAATCTTTCTTTCAAACTACTTTAGTAATGATAACAATTTTAAGAATATTATTACCACTAATAATAATGAATAATTAATAATTTTAATTACATTTTCACATATCATAAGTAAACAACTTGACCTTAATCAGTACGTTACAATTAGTCTTTAATTATTTCCTTACATTTCTTCTGTCTTTTATATCAAATTTTCCATTGAGTTCAGCATTAGTTCTGCCCATTGAAGTAAACTTAACCCATACATCCAGCTAAAAATCATTCAGCAAACACTAGTTGGCCTGCCAAAACATTTTTATTATGTCAAGTTTTGCTTATTATAGTATTTGTAAAACAATGTAGCTACAGAACAGAGGCAAAATGGAGATGGAGTTGGCTCTGGAGTCAGAGGATCTCTTTCATATCTTAGTTTTTCCACTTAGTTGCAGCTGTGTGATTTTGAGCACGTTATTTGGGCCTCTCTGGGCCTCATATTCTTCACCTGGAGTAGGTGACCTCTGGGGTCTAAGTCTACAACTCTATAATAAGAATACTATTTATTGTGACCACTTGTAATTGCCATTTAACTGCTAGCAAAGTGATGAAACCGGATGTTATGGTCCCTGATAATTAATTGCTTACATAAAAGTGAAAGCAACACACATGAGGGACAAAGAGTCCAAATTTTCATTCCTAAGACTGAAAAATGTGAGACAGTTTAATTTATATTTTTCCAGACTCATTGTTACAGGAACTTTGCTGGATGGTTGAAAGAAAATGGTGTAAGGCTTTGTTCTTCTCATTTTGTTTTTCTTGAATAAGGAAATGGGGGATGAGGAAAGGAAGTAGGTCATGGTGGAAAGTGAGCTTGGAGTGCTCAGGAATATATGCGTATAAAGTATAGCTCTTATTCATCCTCTCACACTCCTCTTTACACACTCTTTTTCTTCCCCAAAACTCTCCCTGACCACTTCTATTTAATGGAACCTTTTCTTCCCTCTAATCTTCTATTTTGAATATTGTGCCAGTCATTTTTCCTTTAGTCAATATGGTCTTCTCTTGCTATTAAGCCTTTGGAAAGCAGACATTTGGAAATGCTAACTCTATATACATAGTAGGTCTCAAGACATATTTTAACATTTCAAAGATTTGTAATTACACTGATATGTTTACTTGCAATAATGTAATGTGGCATCTTAGGAGATAATCTTCATAAAATGCTTTGATGAAAAGAAAAAAAAACACAAGAATATTATTTGGTCCTGATGATTTGTCTCTCCAAAATTAACTAGATCAGTCCATGTACAACAGAAATAGTCCAATACAGAGTTTATAGTCTGCTGAAATGATCTTCAAGAATCACAGATTAGATCTATGCCATGATGGAGGAAGGACTTGAAAATCAACTGAATACATATTGTTCAATATATATGAACAAAATGAAATACTGTCCAACTTTCTCCTTGTATTATATTGCTTCAATCCTATGTTTCATTCCTTTGGAATGTGAACATTATAAGAGAAGGAAGAATCATTCTTTAGTAATTCTGGAATGAAATAATTTCTGCCTGCCCAAATCCTTCTCTTCCCTCAAGGGGAAGTTCAACTGCTACTTTTCTGTGAAACTGTCCCTAACAATCTCTTTCCCTGTGCCCTGCTGAAAGTGGTCTCTACTTTCTTAAAATTTTCTGGAATCATTTGAATGAATTCATCCTTTATTTTTACTGTATTCTACCTTGCATTTCAAGGACAGACCCTATGTTTTTTTCTGTCTTTGTGCTCACAGTATCCAGCACCTACATAGTTTAGGGCAACCTAAATGTGACCTCTTTCTCAACTACAACCAATATCATTGGATATTGGAATAGTTATTGTTCAAAAGTCATAGCTATAAGTCTCCACTTGTATATCTTCTTATATTAATCCTGGCCAGATAGCATATGAATAAAGCAAAGATATTTAATTAAAACAGAATGGCGGGGGTGGAGCCAAGATGGCGGAGGGAAAGCAGTGACTGTTTTGAGCTCTCTTCCAAAGCCCTCCAAATACCTAAAAAAAGGCTCTAAATAAATTCTAGAGCAGCAGAACCCACAGAGGGACAGAGTGAGACAAATTTCCAACCAAAGACAGCCTGGATGGTTAATCAGAAAGGTATATCGCGCCGGGCGAGGAGAGGAGGGCAGTTTGGTGTGGGTGCACAGGCCGCAGCGACCCTGGAGCAGGCCTCAGAGGACTGAATTGCGGGCAGTTGTAGCAGTTTCCAGACTTCTCAACCCAGGAACAGCAAAGACAACGTGGAAGGTCAGTGGGAAAAGTCTGTGACTGAGGTGAGAGAGGAGCTAGGTCTCAGCCGCAAGTCCAGAGCAAGCCCTCAGGGCAACAGCTACCTCCTGAACTCCCGGCCCACAGACTGAGGGGGATTCGAGTGGGTGATCAGAGGGGGATTACAGGGATCTCTTTGCCAGTACTGAGGCAGGAATCTCTTGCTTTACCAGTGCTTGGATCTGGGTCACAGTTCTGAGGGGCGGTCCTGGGGTGAGGAGGAGTGCTGGTGTGGTGGAGCTTGTTGTGGTGGTGGATAGAAAACACCTCACCCCTTATCACAGCACCTTGGAAGAAATGAAAATTTACAGGTCCCTAGAAGTACCTCTAAAAACAGCTGTACAAACCCCCGAAGCTTGGGACAGTATACTCTTCACATTGGAAGCAGACTTTTACCTTAACAAAGAGTTTAAAACTCAAGTAGTTGACCGGGATCATGAGTAAGCAGCGCAAAAAGAGTCAGACTATATTGTCTTACTTTGGTGACAAAGAAGATCAAAACATACAACCAGAAGAAGACAACAAAGTCAGAGCTCCTCCATCCAAAGCCTCCAAGAAAAATATGAATCAGTCCCAGGCCTTGGAAGAGCTCAAAAGGGATTTTGAGAAGCAAATAAGAGAAGTAGAGGAAAAACTGAGAGTGATACAAGAAAATCATGAAAAACAAGTCAACAGCTTGCTAAAGGAGACCCAAAAAAATACTGAAGAAAATAACACCTTAAAAAATAGCCTAACCCAAATGGCAAAAGAGGTCCAAAAAGCCAAGGAGGAGAAGAATGCCCTAAAAAGCAAAATTGGCCAAATGGAAAAGGAAGTCCAAAAGCTTACTGAAGAAAATACTTCCTTAAAAATTAGAATAGAGCAATTGGAAGCTAGTGACTTTATGAGAAAGCAAGACACTGTAAAACAAATCCAAAAGAATGAAAAATTAGAAAACAATGTGAAATATCTCATTGGAAAAACAACTGACCTGGAAAAGAGATCTAGGAGAGAGAACTTAAAAATTATTGGACTATCTGAAAGCCAGGATCAAAAAAAGAGCCTAGACATCATCTTTCAAGAAATGATCAAGGAAAACTGCCCTGATATTTTAGAACCAGAGGGCAAAATAGAAATTGAAAGAATCCACCGATCTTCTCCTGAAAGACATCCCCAAAGGAAAACTCCTAGAAATATTGTAGCCAAATTCCAGAGTTCCCAGGTCAAGGAGAAAATATTATAAGAAGCCAGAAAGAAACAATTCAAGTATTGTGGAAACACAATCAGGATAACACAAGATTTAGCTGCTTATACATTAAGGGACTGCAGGGCATGGAATATAATATTCTGGAGAGCAAAGGAGATAGGATTACCACCAAGAATCACCTTCCCAGCAAAACTGAGTATAATCCTACAGGGGAAAAAAATGGTCATTCAGTGAAATAGAGGACTTTCAAGCATTCTTGATGAAAAAACCAGAGTTGAATAGAAAATTGATTTTCAAAAATAAGACTTGTGTGGAACATGAAGAGGTAAACAGGAAAGCGAAAATCATAAGAGACTTATTAAGGTTGAACTGTTTACATTTCTGCATGGAAAGATGATATTTGTAACTCATGAGACCTTTATCAGTATTAGGGTAGTTGGAAGGGAAAAAAATTATATGTATGTATATACAGATATAGATAGATAGGTAGAGGACACAGGGTGAGTTGAAAATGAAGGGGTCATATCTGGAGAATAAAAATAAGGGGTGAGAGAGGAATATACTAGGAGAAGGAGAAAGGGAGAGGTAGAATGGGGTAAATTATCCCACAAAAAAAAACCCAGAAAAGCAAAGGCTCTTACAGTGGAGGGGAAATGGGGGAAGGTGAGAGGGAATGAGTGAATCTTATTCTCATAGGATTTGACTTAAGGAGGGAATAACATACACACTCAATTGGGTGTGGAAATCTGTCTTACCCTATAGGAAAATAGGGGAGGAAGGGGATAAGAGAGTAGGGGAATGATAGAGAGGAGGGCAGATTGGGAAAGAGAGAAATCAGAAGCAAATACTTCTGAGGAGGGACAGGGTCAAAAGAAAGAATAGAATAAATGGGTGGGTGGGATAGGATTAAGGGAAATAGAGTTAGTTTTTCACAGCATGTCTACTATGGAAGTGTTTTGCATAACTGTACTTGTATAGCCTATATTGAGTTGCTTGCCTTATCAATGAGGGTGGGTGGGGAGGGAGGAAGGGAGAAAATTTGGAACCCAAAGTTTTAAAAACACATGTTTAAAAAAATGTTTTCACATGCAACTGGGAAATAAGAACTATAGGAAATGGGGTACAGGAATCCATCCTGCCCTTCAGGAATATTGAAGGGGAAGAGGATAAGAGAAAGGGAGGAGAGATAGAAGGGATAGGAAATTGAATCAGGTCTTAAATGCTCTTGACATCCACCCCAAAAGGACTGCCACCTTCAGGATGTCTATTGGGAGCCCTAGCTTTAGCTGCTATTTAACTCCTCTCTCTTCTCAACACAATAGGAGAGAAACATATCACTTTACTCAGAGAAAGGTGTTAGAGTAACTCTGTACCATAAGTTAGTCAGGTAGTCAACACGTATTTATTAAACAATTACTATGTGGCAGATACTGTGCTAAGTGCTAGAGATAAAAATATAAGCTAAGTCTGCCCTCAAGGGGTTTACATTCTAATGGGGAAAGGCACTATATGAAAGAAGAAGAGAAGAAAGAGGTATCCACACTAGGTTTGTAGAAGGAGAGATGGCTGGTTTGGGCCCTTCCCATAAAGGAGACTCTAGAAAGAACTCAACAATGGAGAAAAGGGGCTGGTAGGAGAACAATGAGGAGGTAGCTGGGGCACGGTGACTGTGGGAATCTCTGTCTTCTGGGAATAGCAATTAGCATCACGGAATTAACTATTAATTTCTTTAGGCACAGCAAGTATAGCCTAGAATGTGCTTACTCTTGGTGCTGTTTCAACTAGCCTCAATTCTGTGGAATGATTTAGAAACAACTGCCATTTTTTCTTTGTCTCTTTCCTCTATCCTTTCTATCCTGCCTAAACCTTTAAAATTGTGCATGTTGGAAGCATGCCTTTATGATTAGCATCCTTCTTAGGTTATAGCCAGCATGCTAAAAAACCCATCCATTGGCTTTATAGAAGGTGTGGTTCACAGGGAATTTCTATCAATAAGTAAGACTGTCTTGGCCCATACTTTGTGGAAACATGAGGTCTGCACATATACATTCCCCCTTCAACATAATGTACACCATCATAAAGTCTACACATTGCATTCTTTACTTTATCTCCCTCTTGTGTCTAGTATTCTATTTTGGAAGAGTGACCAGACTCAGTTTCTGGAGTCTGAATATAAGGAATATAACCTCAGGTATCAAGCAGAAACTCAGAAATACATATCTGGAAATGTCTTGCAAATAGGAATATCAGGCCATAAAAAGATAACTAGTTCCAGTAGGTGGAGGGTGGACCCATGGAAGGTCTGGCTTAGAGTCTTCAAATATATAACCTACAGTAAGGCAGGATGCCATGCTTCCTGATCTCTGAATCTATAACAACTTCCTGCCCACATGCCAGCCAAATAAGACTACCCTCAGATTATTATCTTCTTCCCTTCTCCTTCTGGGCTTGTATTTGTGTAATTTCCCATTCACAGTGTAGATTTCATACCTTATCCCCCTCTCTCTAGGTGTTCAAATTCTTTCTCTCCTTTAAGGCTGGAGAGAGGTATCATACTCTTCATGAATTTTAGTACCTCCCCTTACCTGGAAGTGATTTCCTCCTACTCAAGTCAATGGACTTTTATGTACTTAACATATTTTAATTTGCTTCCTAATTATTTATATCCATTCTCATCTTCTGTTTAGATTTTACGTTCTGTGTGGAAAGGGACTCTAATTTCATCTTATCTTCTCCTATATTCAATAAACATTTATGAGGCACCTATTATGTTCTAGGCACTGTACTAAGTACTAGAGATACAAATAAAGAAAAAAAAGGTCAACCCCTGTCCTCAAGGAACTTACAATCTCATGGGAAAAGATAATACACAAAAAGAAGTTGAAAAGGCAGGGCACCATGGGGTACCCAGGGTGGGAGTATCATATTTGCAGAAGCAAAACTAAGTAGAGCGGTTGATAGAAAATGGAGAGTCAGAACTTGGCACAAAATCTTGCACATTTGAATTTTTTCTGGGGGGGGGGTGGGGAAGGGAGAGGTTGGACCAGATCTGTGATCAGTATAGGGAATTCCCAATGATAAAACTTCTTTTACCAAAAAGGATACACACCTGACTTTGCAATAGATTGTCTTAGAATTTCCTGGGGGCACTGCAAGGTTAAGTTATTTGTCCAAGGCCACATAGCCAATGTGTGTTAGAGCTGAGGCTTGAACCCAGGTCTTTCTGACTCCAAGGTCAGCTTTCTATTAGTTAGACCATTAATCTCATTTTACAACATAGTAGGTGCCTAACATGTTTGATTTCAATCAATAAATTAATATCAAGGGAACTAATGAAAAGAAATGAAGGGGAAAGTGGCCTAGCCATCTCAGGTCTTTAATTGTATTATAAAGCAGCAATCATCAAAACTACTTGGTACAGGCTAAGAAGTAGAGTGGTGGATCAGTGGAATAGGTTAAATATGCAAGACACAGTAGTCAATGACTATAGTAACCTACTATTTTATAAGCCAAAAACCCCTGGGATAACAACTCACTCTTTGACAAAAACTGCTGGGAAAACTGGAAAAGAGTATGGCAGAAACTAGGCATAGACCAAAATCTCACACCATATACCAAAATAAAGTCTAAATGGGTTCATGATTTAGATATAAAGGCCGATACTGTAAGCAAACTGGGAGAGCAAGGAATAGTTTACCTATCAGATTTATGGAGAACAGAAGAATTCATGACCAAACAGGAGATAGTGAGCATTGCAAAATGCAAAATGGATAACTTTGATTACATTAAATTGAAAAGTTTTTGTACAAACAAAGCCAATGCAACCAAGATTAGAAGAAAAGTAGGAAATTGGGAAAGAATTTTTACAACCAGTCTCTCTGATAAAGGCCTCATTTCTAAAATATATAGAGAATTAAGTCAAATTTATAAGAATACAAGTCATTCCCCAATTGACAAATGATCAAAGGATATAAAAAGGCAGTTCTCAGATGAAGAAATTAAAGCCATCTATAGTCATATGAAAAAATGCTCTAAATCACTCTTGATTAGAGAAATGCAAATCAAAACAACTCTGAGGTATCACATCACACCTATCAGGTTGGCCAACATGACAAAACACTAAAATGATAAATGTTGGAGAAGATGTGGGAAAATCGGAACACTAATGAATTGTTGGTGAAGTTGTGAAATGATCCAACCATTTTGGAGAGCAATTTGGAACTATGCCTGAAGGGCTATAAAATTGTGCATACCTTTTGATTCAGCAATAGCACTTTTAAGACTATATCCCAAAGGATCATACAAATGGGAAAAGGACCCACATGTACAAAAATATTTATAGCAGCTCTTTTTGTGGTGGCAAAGAATTGGAAATTGAGAGGATGCCCTTCAACTGGGGAATGGCTGAACAAGTTGTGGTATATGAATGTAAGGATGAGCAGACAGACTTCAGAAAAGCCTGGAAAGACTTGTATGGACTGATGCTGAGTGACGTGAGCAGAACCAGGAGAACATTGTACACAGTAATAGCCACATTGTATGATGACTAATATTGATAGACTTATCCCTTCTCAGAATGCAAGGATCTAAGACATCTCCAAAGGCCTCATGATGGAAAATACTATCCACATCCAAAGAAAGAACTATGGAGTTTGAATGCAGATTGAAGCATATTATTTGCCATTTTTTTCTTCTGTTGTGTTTTGTGTTCTGTTCTTTTTTGTAGTTCCTTCTGTTGGTTCTAATTCTTCCTTACAACATGACTAATGTGAAAAATATGTTTAATAGGAATGTATGTGTATAGCCTATATCAGATTGTGCACTGTCTTGGGGAGGGAGGTGGGGAGATAGGGGGAGAATAATTTAAAACTCAAAAGATTATGGAAGTGATTGTTAATAAATCAAAATAAATCAATAAAAAATAAATTAATGAACGTATCATCTCTAGCCAGAAGGAATATATAAGTATTCTAGGATCATAACTCTCAAGCTGGAAGGGACCTTAAAAGTCATTTAGTCTAACCGCTTCATTTAAATGCAAGCAAAATGAGTTTAATTGACTTGCCTAGTGTCACAAAGTAGTGAGGGATAGAGCTGAGATTTGAACTCAGGCCGTCTGACTTCATATTCAGTGGTCTTTACACTTTATCACAAACTGAGAGGCATTAAGAGAAAAAAAAGAATTACCTATGGGCAAAATAACTTAAGGAGTAGAAAGTAATGGATGGGGTTAAACAGTGCTAAGCAGTATATAGGAGGGAGAAGTGAATGAGAATTTTTGGCAATAGAAAGCATATCCCCTCATTAGTAATTAAATATATTTGGTAGAAGTATGACTTCAAAAGAATACTTATTGAATAGGCATGGGGGGGGAGAGAGAAGTGTAACAGAGGAGTGCATAAGAAACCTGGGTAAGACTTGAGAAGGAGTGTGGATTGCAGGTTTTCAATGTCTTCTCACCTCCATCTTGAAGATTATTCCTTTCTTAAAATGGGTGCCCATTGATTGGGAAATGGTTGAACAAACTCTCATGGTTAGATAATACATTTTAGGTAGTTATTGGAAGAGAATAGCAGGAGTTTTTTCCAGAAGAGGTGGGGAAGTCACAGGTAGTTGTGGAGAGATCCCAAAGAAATAGAAGAAGATGCAATGTGGCTGATGCAATTAGCTTCAATTGGAAGTTGGGAGTCTTCAGAAGAATTTCATCTCAAAGAAAGGAGTTGGCTTTTTTGGGGCGGGCAACTTCTCCCTGTGTGTCTGGGAAAAGCATTTGGGACTTCAGGAGAGCAGAGATCAAAGAGAGGATACGTAAGGTTATATTGCTCCAGAGCAAGGATGTTATGACATCAAGGACAGGTGAATGAGGAGAAGGCAAAGGAAGGGAACAGGGTTCCTGAATTAAGGTTACAAAGTGTTCTTCCTATACTACACTGCCTTCTTCAAGAATTAATATTTCTAGGAATGAAGCTTCTCAGAAGATTCTTCAAAAAACAAAGAGATTGATAAAGAGATTGTATTATATGCATATGTATTTAATTTCATTAGTAGATGAATTGATTGGAAGTGATTGCCTGTAAACAAAAAATGTTCATAAATGGTAGGTTAGATTATAGCATATTTTAGGAGGGGAAGAGAATAAAGTATGGAGTAAAATGAAAACATATGTTGGAAAGGGGTCCTACAAATTAATATCATTAAAACTAGGAATAAATGAGGTCAGGAAAGAAGGCAAAAATAATTCAACAAAATACTATTATCTAGAAAGGGAATATTGTTTAATTCTTTGTACTTGTATTCTTGGCCTAGCTTAGTGTCTTACATGTATATTATGTGCTTAATAAATATTTGTTGTTTAAAAAAGGAGGAAGGCAGAGACAGAGAGAGACAGAATAACAAGTTCATACTCCAGGAACAAGGTTTGGGCAAGAAGACATAAGGCAGTCAATGGAAGATCTGGGATTAAATTAGTGTAAGCAAAGCAAACCACAAAGACTAAGTGCTGTCTTAGAAAGGGAGGGGATAATATGTGTAACAATGAACTACTAGCCCCACATTACATAAAAAAAGCTTAATGGAAGAAGATACAAGTTTAACTATTATAACTCTCAGAAGGAGGGGTTTTAACTCAACATTTAAGGACAGAATGGAGAAATGGTTAAAAAATAAGTAATTTTTTTTCATCTAAGAAGCATTTAATATATATATGCATATATATATACATATGTACATAAAAACTCACAGTATAAATGAAGGGTTGAAACAAAATCTATTATGCTTCAAATGATACTTAAAAAGCAAAACTTGTAATATTGATTTCAGGTATGATGTCAATAAAAATCATTATGTGAAGAAAGAAAAATGGGGAAATTGCCTTATGGCTTAAGGTACCATAGACAAAGAAGAAATAACAGTATTAAATATCCATGCACCAAATGGTATGGGGAATAGATTTTTTAAAAGCTATGCAAATTGCAAAACATATTGATAATAACACAGTGTTATTGAGTTCAAAATGTTTCTCTCTTGCTGTTGGATAAATCCAACAGAAACATAAAGATAGTTGAAAAAATTAACTTGAATTATTTGTGGTGATTTCTTACTAGGAATTTTCAACAGTGTCCATGTTTTTAACATGCCATAGCATCTTTAAAATAATTAATAATGAAGTAGGACATAAAGTAGGACAGTCATCATCCCAGTCCCCTCTGTCCTGCATAGTCTCAAATTTATTCTCCAAAGCAAAATGCAGAAGAAACTAAGATTTGAGTATTTCTGCCTTCTCTCCATAGTAAAGGAACCACAAGCAAATGTAAAAAGGCAAAAATAATAACCACATCTCTTGCAAACCTCAGCACAATAATATAATAATTAATAAAGGAAATATCACAAAAGATAGAAACTTAATGGAAATATCTACACCCTGGTTGCTGAGTTGGTGAAAAAACAAATCCTAGAAAAATAGCTCTTTTAATGAGAATAATAACTATGAAATAACACACTAAGGTTTATGGCTTCAAAAAAAAATTTATGTCTCTGATCTTATGTTAATTAAAGAGAAAAAATGTTGATGAACTTGGCATATAATTTAAAAGCCTAAAAAATAAGTAAGCCTGAAAGACATACAAAAGAAGTCTTGAAAAAATACAGATTTTGTAAATAAGAAGACCACAGAAGTAATAATAATAGTTTCCCCAGTACTAATAGGGGTAAAGCAAGTGTATCCCCTGTCCTACTATCTTTATAATTTTTTTATTCATTAAGAGCTTATCATGGCATATAGTGCAAGATAAAAACGATTTCTGTCAAGCTGCTTTCCAGTTTTACCACCAGTTCTTTTTTAAAAAGGGAGTCCTTGGGGTAGCTAGGTGGTGCAGTGGATAGAGCACTGGCCCTGGATTCAGGAGCACCTGAGTTCAAATCCGGCCTCAGACACGTAACACTTACTACCTGTGTGACCCTGGGCAAGTCACATAACACCATTGCTTAGCAAAAAACAAAACAAAACAAAATAAAAAAGGGAGTCCTTCCTGAGGGAACTCATGCTCTTGGATTTATCAAACATTGTGGTACTCTCCTCAATTTTACTTGACATAGTTCTAAAAGCTCCACACTGTAGTAAGGCAGAGGAGCTAAATAGAGGGCATAAATACTGGTAATTAGTCAAAATTATCCCTATTTCCAGATGACATAGTAATTTACTTGGAAACCCCGATAATCAGTGAAAAAAATAAAATTCATTAATAGCTTTGGAAATGTAGCAGGATACAAAACTGCTACACAAAATCATCAACATCATACATTATTCTAAAATACTAATAAAAACCAGGATTAAGGAAGTAAGGAAACAAACATTTATTAAGTACCCATTATGTGCCAGGCACTGGGCTAAGTAAGCACTTTGCAAATATTATCTCATATGATTCTCACAACAACCTTCAGAGATAGGTGATAATGAAAGGAAGAAATGATATTTGGATAATAGGAGAAAGTCAATTCAAAATCAAAATGCATAAAATATTGGGGAGTTGACCTAAGAAGATAATGTAGGACTTTCATTAATATAATTATAAAACATTCTTTACAGAAATATAGGAAGACAGGTAATTGGAAACATTTGGTGCTTATAGTTGGGTTGTAAAATTGCAATAACAATAAAGTGACAATATTGTCTATTAATTTACAGATATAATGTTATGCCAAAATATAGAGAAACTACTTCATAGAATTAGGAAAAATAAGAAATTGCCTTTCAGGCATCTCAAAATGAGTGTCCGGTAGGCATCTTAAACTCAGCTGTCCAATACTGAACTCATTATCTTTCCCACTAAACCTTCTCTGCCCCCATACTTTCCTATTACTGTTGAGGGCACAATCATTGTCCCAGTCCCCTCTGTCCCACATAGTATCAAATTTATCCTCCAAAGCAAAATACAGGAGGAACAAAGATTGAGTATTTCTGCCTTCTCTCCATTATCAAAAGCACATCTACCCAGCATGATGGTCTTACCCCTTCTTTGATTCTTCATTTTTCTACTATATAGCTTTTAAAAACACACCACTGTTGTTGCTGTTCTTAGCATTCCTCACAAATCACAATTCTTTCTGAGATTTATTATTCTTGATATAATTCATACAAGACTCTGGTATGCTTTTCACTCTGTACTACCTATCCTTTGCTTCTTTGTATTTTTTAAATCTACTTTGGTTGGTGATTTCTCTGGTCTCTTTAGACATTGCCCTATTTTTCTCCTTATTGAATGGTTTCTTTAACTTAATAATGTTATTTTGGAGGGCTACTTGCACACCTTGGATTGACTTTCTTTGTGGAATTTAAATCCATTAGCTTCTACCTATAATTTAACAGAACCCTTTGAATGAATGGGGTCTCCTCAAATTTAGGGTTCATCCCAGGCTATACTAATCCTTCCTTTCTTCCATGACAAATTCCAAGATGAAATAGTTATTCAATCCAACATTCTCATTATTTCTATTTCACCAAAGTAGTTGCTCAATGTTAGTGAGACTTAGGCCTATAATATCAGCCTTCCTCCTGAATTTTGACATAATCTCTAAGGTATCAGAGTCAATATGGCATCATTGTCAAGAGAAGTATATCACTACTGACAGTTCTTATCCCTCAAAGAGGGACAAATGATAAGAACAAAGTTGCAGCCACACTGTTTGGATGGCAGGTCTTCCTCTGTTGAACTCTTAGATGCTAAATATCTCAGGGGCTTCCTTTCTTCTGGAATTGATTGCTTTGCTTCCTATAACTGCATGGTAGGAACAGCTTTTTGACAGAGTGCATGTTGAGGTTTTCTTTCTACTAGGCATCTCTGCTTTGCAGTCTTAGGGCATTTCCTGATTGATGATTTCTGGAAGCTGATAGGTTCCCCTTCAATACTTTTGAACATGGCTAGTATTTGGTAAATGTTCGTTGAATAAATGAATGAAAACTTTTTGGTGCTATCACATAGATATAAGTCCAAATTAACACTCACACAGATTTAGATTTGTTTATACATGATATCATCTTTAAAAGCTAACTGTGAGCTATTGCCAATTGGTTAAAAAAAGGCATATCAGGACATTTTCAGGAAGACTATAGACAGCCATCTCTCCTGGGCTGTTTGGGCATTCGACTGAAGGGAAACGGACCTGAAAGTGTTTGCAGTTCCTTTCCACAGGAAACAGCCCCTAGCCCAGAAACAGGTGCTCATTCAACAAAGGTGTGCTGATTAGAATGTGCCTGTAGAGGATTAGTGAAAAGAGAGGGGATTTTGAATGAAAAGGGACCCACAGGAAATACTTTTACATATGTATTTATTAAGTTCAATTTTTTTAGCTAAACACAAGATTTTTCAGTTGGGTCTTGTCAACATCTTTTGGTGACACAACTTTGAGCAAATCCTTCAAATAAAACAAATAAACAAAATCTTAAGAACCCATAACACACTTTAAGGTATTCTCAACATGGCAACACACTCTAACTGGCATATCAGTTCCTACTCATTCTTCTCTTTTGGTATTCAGCAATCTCTTTCAAAAGCCTGAAACTTATGTTTTATAGGATTCCCAGTCTCAGAGAGTTCAAAAGAATCACATATTCCATATAATTTAGCATTACTTATTTTGCCAAACCATTCAGAGAAGATATGCATTTCTTCTTTCCCATTGCTTTATGAGATGCCTGGCTTTCTTAAGAGACCTGTAATTTTCTTTTTTAATTTCTGATGTCTGTCGATAGATCTTAATCTGTTAATTACCAAAGCTTCATACTCGTTTAAACTTGTTTGAAAATACTTATATGGAACATCTGATATGATTAGGAGAGATGTTTCCTATGTTTAATTTTTTTTAAAAATCTGAATGTTGACAAAATATGGACAAAGAACAGTAAGAGAATTTCTGGGTCCCAGGACCCAAAAGACTTATTTCATTGGCCCATGGTAACCTCTCCACAAGAGCACAGTGTTGTCAGAACTTGTGACAGTACACCTTTGCAAACTTGGACTAGCTCAACCCCATACTGACTGTCTAGGGGTGCATTTTTTGAAATTGTCAGAGTACCATGAAACTTTTAAGCTCAACAGTGGCCGTCTTGGTTTACATAAGTTGGAAAAAAGGGAATAACACTCTCCTATTTCCCATGTTCCTTTTCACCAACTTCTAAGTCAATTTTCAACCTATTGATTTAAGGAACATATTCCAAGTCAAGCTTCACAGCCATAATGACTGAGACTACTTGAATTTCCATCATGTCGTTACTCATGCCTGCAATGCATAGGGGAAAAACTGCTGGAGAAAACTTTGAGCTTCATTCTCAGTTAAATATTCTTGAGGCTTGGCTAGGCCTTTTCCATACCAATAATAAAGTCATTGCTGGGTTTTTGCCAGTGTTATTCTCTCCCACTATAAATCTTCTAATGCCACTATACTGCTTTATTTCTCAGTTCTTGCCTGATCTTCTTCTCACTGTGATTTACCAGAAGAATCTACTCACTGCCAAATGATTCTATACAATTGTGGGATTTATGAGGTGCTAAAACAGCCCATGGGTACTGGGACCAAAGAGAAAGAGCTATCCAGTTATTCTCTAGTTTGTAGCTTTGCAAAAGGAAATAGGCAATGTGGAAATTCTTTATTAGCAAATCTAAAGCATGACCACAGTTATCCAAGATGGCTAGGAACCTTCTGCTCACAGAGGGAGCCTTGTGCCACACATCCTTTTTTTTTTTTTTTTTTTAGACAGACTTCATGGTTTTCTGTTAGTCAATTCACTTCCTGAGAGATGTGGCCAATTCACACAGGCTATACTTGGTCTAGAGATTAATAATTAGTCATTCATTCTGACTTTCTTTTCCCTACTCAGTAGAAAATGAGAATGAAAAAAAGTTTTAAAACTGAAAAATTTTTTTTAGTGGATTAGTGAACTACAAGGGAACAAAGCAATTAAAAATTATTGGATATTTCTTTAGACACTCTCTTCTCCCTTCCTCTATTTCTCTTTTGCCTTCACTTTTTATCTCCAGAAATTTTAGAGGCTATCACATTACAAACAAGAAAGAAAGTACCAAATATAGCTAAAGTACAAAGGTTGACAAAAAAAATCTAAATGACTGAAAATTCATTTTTAATGAATTGCATTTGAAAAACTGGCCTTTAGAAAGTTTCCTTAGAACGATTCTAACTAATTGAACACACCAGAATCCATAGTTGTCACAAATGGTTGTAAGACCAGCATTTTTCATGGAATTGTGATTAGTTTAAAAAATGGAAGCTATGGTAGAGAACTGGCTTCAAAATCTGGAAGACCTGGGTTCAAGTCTTGCTGTTTAACACATAATAGTTTTGTGACCCTGTCACTTAATGTCTCAGTGTTCTAGACAACTCTCTAAGAGTATTAGCTTTAAAGGAGGTGTCAACCTATATTGGTAGATGGCATTTCCTTATCTAGGAATTACCTGTTTCAATGAAATCACAAGTCTAGTGCCTATACTTAAAAAAAAAAATAGCCCAGATTTAATATTTTGGAAGTGAAGCCAAAGTTTGCTCCCACCTTTTTTTTGGGGGGGGGGCGTGATTTTTCTTATAATTGGAAGAAATTTTTGCCATTATTTGTAATTCATTTCTCATTATGACAGTGACTTTGAACAAATTTTCCAATGATTAATTTTCATCTCATTAGTTCCAATGTGAACAAAGACATATTTTACCCCCTTTGCTCCCACTTCTGTCTGTTTGCTTTTGAGTCATTTTGTTACTCATTAATATCTCCATTAAATTTGAGCACAGCAAGTTAAGGAGGTCTGAAACTCAACCCAATTATGTTTTGCAAGTTGTAAGCAGCTCTGGTGAAAGGTGTGGTGTGAAATAATGGACAGATTAACTTTTTGATTACATATGCAAGAGATTGGGGAAGGTTGTATGCAGTTTTTATGGAGTGAGAGAGAATTATTTCTCCTATCAATCCCAAGTTCCAAATACATTTCATTGTCTCACTGTATCCATTTGGAATTTTCTACTCCTTTTTAGATCCAGCTGGGTAACTAAACCCCTCAGGCTTCATATCAGTAATAAATAACAAGAACAATGGACTTAAAACAATGTTGTGATTTAAAGGAAATACATTGTCAGTAACACTGAATATCCATAGTCAATCAGGCAATCAACAAGCATTTATTAAGTATTCACTGTGTTCCTGGAATACACAGAAAGTAAAACAACAACAACAACAAAACTGAGAGAAATTATTTCTCTCCTATATTAATAAACAATTACTAAATTAGGACCAAGATTTTTTCAGAAGCCTGTGGGGTGTTCAGTCTCCGTTGATGGATGAGATTGCCTAAACCCCTAGGGTACATTCATTTTCATCCTGGGTGGGAGACCCTACCCAACTGGAGAAACTTACAAAGAATTTAATCTAATCTGGGTGAAATCTGGCCCATTGTGTTCTAGTCAGACAGGTATGAGTGATCAAAGTCATATTCCTTCACCTCTCATTATAATGTTCATTCTCTAATTACTTGTTAACCAATCAGATGGTCAATTGCCACTGTCAGGAACATCCATTCTTCTAAGAGCATATAAGTGTTGAGTGGGTTACATAAGGGATCTTTAGCACTAAGAGTGCTATTGACCCCTTTTATTAATTATCTGCTAGCATGATTAATAAAATGATTAATTACCCAGAAACTATGTCTCTCAAACTTTTATATGTCACACAACAAACAGTTCCTGCTTTCAAGGATCTTATTTTTACAGGAGAAGACAGCATGTCACTGACCAAATATATACAAGATATAGATGGTGCAGATCAAGGTAATCTGAGAGGGGAAGGTACTAGCAGTTAGGATGTACCTCCTGCAGAAGTTGGTATTTAAGCTCAGTCTTTAAGGAAGCTAGGATAACTAAGACATGGAGATGAAGGAAGGACAACTTTCTATTCATGGAAGCTAGCCATGTAAAGGTGCAAAAATGAGAGATAGAGGGTTATATGCACAGGTGTGCCAGTATATGTTGAACAACTGTCTCTTTGGGGAAAACAATAACAACAAAAACAAACTTATGCATGAAACCCTTTTAAATTTAAACTGCAATTACTAATATTTTCTTTGTTACTTTCTTAATTTTAGACAATCAAACAAAACCTTAAGTCCAGCTTTGATTGTAGCATTCACCAATTTCTGAGGTATAAATTATTACCTTGAAAATTGAACAATTGGCCCCTGAGCTGATTTGAGCTGGCTCTAGCACAATCTTGGCTAGGTGAGGAACAAGAAATATGCCAGGATAGCTAGATCATAAAGTACATGGAGGGCATTAAAGTGTAAGAAGAGTGGAAAGGTAGGAAGGAACCAAGAAATAAAGACCTTTAAATGCAAAATGAAGAACTTTATATTTGATCCTGGAGGTAATAGGGAGCCATTGCTTTTCACTTGGAAGTGGGGAGGGAGGGGCATGGTAAGACTTATGCTTTCGAATAGGATTGTGGAAACACTTGAAGAAAGAGACCAATTAGGAAACTATTGCAAAAGCTGAGGCAACAAATGACGAAGAGATCTTGAATTAGCATCATCCTTAAGGATGGATCCTGTTTCTGGTTTTTTATTCTATTTTTCCCTTTCTTTGTGTCCCTGGTACAGTTCTCCCAGAACATAGTAGGTTCTGTATAAATGCTTGTTGATAGACTGATTAACACATGTTCTTGTTCTTTTTCTTTTCTTCAGACAATTATATTCAACTGTGCATGCTTGAATAAAAAGGCTGTATGTTTGTAGAAACTGCCTTTGGGGATTAAGAATGCTGTGGAATACAGCCTTAGTAAAAGTGAGATGACCCCCGTGGGTCATCTATAAATATTAATTCATAATGCACTAAAATAAAATCCTACCTAAGAAAACCAATTACTTTCTGCATTCTATTAGAGATTATTCTACTACTGACCTCAATGAGGCCTGATTTATTCACCTTACTATCACCTAGGAAAATATTTGTCAAACAATCAGTTTGGGAGGAGACACTGATCTTCTCAAAGAGGTAATGGCCAGAGATAGTTTATTTTCTGGCACCTTTTGCTGGTGATGCTTCACCACAAAAGTGGCTGCATTGTTTTATCGCTCAAAATTAGGAATAATAACATATCCTGTATTCCGCCTAATTTAGATTTTCCTGGTACTGTTCTGTCTTGGTTATCCCCTTATCTTTCAGTCTCCTGTGTGGGTTATTCATCTACATCAGGGAACTGCACTGGGGACACAAAGAAAGGCAAAAATAGAATTAAAACCAGAAACAGGATCCATCCTTAAGGAACATACATTTTGATGGAGAAGATGTGTAAATAACTTGTTCAGTTGTACTCCACATGACCCCATTTGGGGTTTTCTTGGTAAAGATACTAGAGTGGTTTGTCATTTCTTTCTCCAGCTCATTTTATAAATGAGGAAACTGAAGCAAACAGGGTTAAGTGACTTGCCCAGGGTCATACAACTAGTACTCACAAAATAAGTATAGAATAATAATAGTACATAGTAAGCATCTAAGGCCAGATATGAACTCAGAAAGATAAGTCTCCCTGATTCCATGCCCAGTGCTCTATTCACTGTGCCACATAGCTGCTCCCTGTACAACTTGTTTCATTAAAGATGTGTAGAGAGAAGCTGCAGGGCAAACTGAGATCAGAAGGCAATAATAGAGATGTGGAGGTAAGGTGAATGAGAGAGACCAGAAAAGTTTTCCATATAAGAAGGGATTTGAACTGAGTCTTGAAGGAAGCTAGGGAAATTAAGAGTTGGAAATGAGGAGTCAGAACATTCTAACTATAGGAGAGAGGAATTGCAAAGTTCCAGACATAGGGACTGGAGTGACATTAGAAGAATAGCAAGTAAGCCAGTGAAGCTAGATTGTAGAGTAGGTGGAAGGATGTAATGTGGAAGATGACCGGAAAGTGCAAAGGTAGGAAGGGACTAAGTTATGAAAAGCTTTAAGTGCCAAGTAAAAGAGTTTTTATTTAACCTTTTTTTTTTTTTATAAATTAAACTATATCTCTCTATCTCATTCTAGCTGGAATTGCAGCAGCCACTCATGGGCCTGATGCCATTGCTGACTGGCACAGAAGCTTTGACAGAAGTTTTTGATTTGAATTAGTTCATCTCTCTTTAGATAGTTTGGTGCTTTGTCTTGGAGACTCACCGTATCAGTGGTGAAATCCATGATGCAAGAATGGAAAGAGAAATCCTATTCAAAACAACTACAAAATGCATAAAATATTTGTCATTGTACCAAAACACTCAATATTTGTGTAGATTCAGTAATAAAAGCACCTTCAATTACTAAAGAACAACTCTAATAGGTAGAGGAATATTTATGGCTAAATATTTAGGAATATTTAGGACAAGCTTTCCCAATATAATAAAAATGACAATACTATCCAAGTTAATTTACAAATTTAGTTTCATACCAATCAAACTACCAAAGTGATACTTTATAGTGCTATATAAAATGATAATAAAATTTATTTTGAAGAAAATGATATAGAAAATCAAGCAAAATAATGAAAAAAAGGTAGGGAAAAGTGGGGCTAGCACTTCCAGACCACAAACTATATTATAATGCAGGAGTCATCAAACTCATCCGGTACTGGTTACCACCCCTCTTCACCTCCCCCCACCAAAAAAAAAATAGATCAATGGGACAGACCGGACAAGAGAGACTCAGAAATAATGGATTTCAATAACCCAATGTGTGAGGTTATTGTAATCATTCAGGGAGAGATGATAAGATCCTCTATGTTCAAGATTTCTAAAACCTCTTCTCTGACCATAATCTATTGGCTTTTCATCTTTCCCTCTGCTTTTCCTCACCAAAACTTACTCTTCATCCATACCTCTCTCTACCCCTCAATTCTCTCCTAGGCTATCTCCCCTACACTAGCCACTCTCTCCTCTTTTCCCCATCTTTGGTGAATGTATTCAACTCTATACAACCTCTTTCCCTTGATTTGCTGTCCCCTTTATCATATTGCCAATTGTGCTCTGACAAGCCTTAGTCTCGTGGATGATTCCCACCAACAGCCACCTTTTCTCTTCCATACCTGCTGCTGAATATAGGTAGAGAAAATCATGCAACCTTTCTGCCAGTACAAACCATTATGAATTTATATTACCCAACCTCTGTCCTGGTGATGGTAGTCTTTCTATGCTTCCCTTATCAACTTACTCTCGAACTCTTCATAATGGCTCTTTGATACCTTTCCCTCCCTCCTCAAACCTCCCATTGCTCTCCTTCCATCCATCCTTCAGCTGAGAACCGTGTTTCATATTTTGCAGGAAAAATTGAGGTCCTTAGCCCATGAGCTCTTTCAATCTCATCTCATAAACCTCAGAAACTTCTGCCATTATCTTCTCTTTCATCCTTGTCTCATACAGACATGTGACATTAATCTGTACCAAAGTTAACCCCTCTATCTGCATAAATGATGCCATTCCTTCCCATCTTCTCCAATAGAGTCCTCCCTCTATGATCCCCATTCTCACCTATTTTCACTCTCTTTCTGTCTACTGGCTCATTCCCTATTGCCCACAAACATGTCCATATCTCCTCTATTCTTAAAAAACCCTCACTTGATCCTTTCATCCCTAACTATTGGCATTTGTGGCCAAACTCCTTGAAAAGGCCTAAAATAGGTACCTCTGCTTTATCTCTTCTCACTCATTTCTTAATCCCTTACAATCCATCTTCTGACCTCATCATTCCACAAAAACTGCTCTCTCCAAAGTTACCAGTGATCTCTTTATTCATTTTTTCCCTATTCTCTTTCTTCCTCCCCACATGATCTCTTAATTGATAAACTCAATGACCTTTTCTCAATTCTTAGTCTACCTGACCTCTCCATAACCTTTGACACTTGCTTACTTTTTTCTCCTTGATTCTCCTTTCTCTAGGTTTTCAAAACATTACTCTCTCCTGGTTATTCTACTTAAAAGATCTTTTTATTAACTTCTTTTGCTGTATTCTCATCCAGGTCATTCTTGTTTACTATGAATGTCCTACAGGGCTCTGTTCTGGGACCTGTTCTCTTTTCCTTTTGTACTACTTCACTTGGTGATCTCATCATGGATTTAATTATCATCTCTTTGCTTATGATTCTCAAATCTACCTGTCTTGCTCTAACCTCTCTGCTGACCTCCAATCTTGCTTTTCAGATATTTTGAACTAGATGTCCAGTAGACATCCTAAACTCAAAATGCCCAAAACTGAACTCATTACCTTTCCCCATAAACCCTCCCTCACCTTCCTTATTATTGTTGATGGCAATGCCATTGTCACAACCTAAGGCTCACAACCTAAGCATCATCCTCAACTTCTTACTCTCTCTCACCACCCATACTCAATCTCTTGCTAGAGTCTATTGATTTTTTCTTTCCAATATCTCTTGAATATGTCCCTTTCTCTCCCCTGATACTGTCACCATCCTAGTGAAGGTTTTTGTCATCTCATATATGAACTATTGCAGTAGCCTGATGGTGAGTCTTCTTGCCTTATGTCTTTTCCCTCTCCAATCTATCCTCTATTCAATTGTAAAAATTGATTTCCTAAAGTGCAGCTCACACCATGCCTGACCATATCACCCTACTACTCAAAAAACTCCAGTGGCTCCCTATTGCTTCCAGAATAAAATACAAAAATCCTATGCTGTGTGACCCTGAGAAAGTCACTTAACCCTGTTTGCCTCATTTTTCTCATGTGTAAAATGAGCTGGAGAAGAAAATGACAAACCACTCTAGTATCTTTGCTGAGAAAATCCCAAATGGGGTCACAAAAAGTTGGACACAACCGAAAAATGACTGAACTGAAAGCGTTTATTGAATGACTGGAGTTCTGAACTAGGGAGGTAGCTTTATTAGTGAAGAGAAAGAGATGTATTTGATAGATGTTGAAATGGAGTCCAAAGTACCAGGCAAAAACTCTAAGCCTGAGAAATATGCCCAGAAGTGTATTTATAGGATATATAGAGTGCCTTAAAAACTCTCTTTCTGCCTCTAGCTTGTATTGGACTTTGCTGGAACCATTTCAGAAATTCAGCTTTTTAAAAAATATCTTTAGGGAAGTCACATTGTAACTTCACTTGAGAATCCATTTTTTTTTTGTACTATGTCTGTATTGTGTTGAATTTCAAAGTGTGTTTCCTCCCAGGAGGCGTCCCCACAACATCCCAAGGCTCATGTATAACTTGATATCATTCTGCCCATTTCTTGCCACCATCTGGGAAGAATAGAAATTGAGTATACGTCTACCAAGATTCCAATAGATCAAATGCTATTTTATCCCAATTATTAAAAATGTTAATACATGCAAAATCTAATAAGATGTCATAAAGGTGATGTTTTGCTTTGCAGTTTTATTGTTTTTTTTTTTTAATTACTTGCATGAGTCACAAAACTGAAGTCAGTTGAAACTTCCAAAGGTTTGGAGTGGCTGAAGGAAAAAGAGTTGAAATGTGCATCTGTTTCTGACAAGGCCTTATCAGTCTGACTCTTAAGTTTTACCCATATTGGACAATAACAGCCATTCTGACATGTGCTGACAAGTGACCAAATGAAATAAGTTGAAAAATATTCTTGGAATTTACAAAACTAGCTTCCTCTGAAGCCTGCATTTATGGAATTTATGAATTTTGCAAAGAATCAGTAAAAACTATTAATATATGAAGCAAAGAACCATCAGCTCCTTTTAACTCCTTCAAGAGGAGGCCAAGGATCTAAAGTAAAGCATTCCAGGGGCAGGGACATGGGCGGGGAAAGAGGAAGAGGCTATATCCAGCCAGGTGATGGGATTCCATATGTACTGGCCCATAATAGGAGAGGAGTGGCCAACAGTGGTCCTTTGGAGAGACCACTCTCATACCTGGAACATCTAACTCCACTGAGACTTCCTTCAACTCTTCTTTTTCAAGGTGTAGGTTGCTTGGGCAGAGACAACCTTTCTACCAAGGCAACTTCCTGAGACCAACAAGGCTTTAGGATTTTGTAGGGAAAGGAAGAATTTTTATTCAGGAGAATCTGATTGGTTTCATTTCTCTGATGTCTCAGAAGGGAAATAGCGAGGTATTTGGTAATCCAAGAGGCCTCATTGAACTTAAATACAGAGCATGGAGATAGACATTTCCAGATCTGTTACAACAGAGCATTCTCAGTGTCCTGAGCAAAGACAATTTACCACAATAAGTCTTATGGTTCTCAGAGAATCTCACATGGTTTAGATAGTTTTGGAATGTCACATATATCCAATACTCCATTCTTCTTCCTTTTTTTCATCTCTATAGATAAAGCGAAACTGAAAAATGAGAAATTGGTTTAATTAGATATATTCTAACAGTGAATATAGATCACTCAGGCCACAAGAACTTGTTGTATGTAACTAATTGATTCTTTTTAGGCTGAATCATCTATATAACTATTTCAATTTGCCACTGATTTGCTTATTTAAATATAGACTTTGTGTACTATCAAATATGGCAGGGGTCAAAGGATTTAGGGTTAGAAGGGTCTTTAAAGATTCCCTTAATTTTACAGATGAGGAAACTAAGGTTGAAAGAGGTTAGGTTACTTACTAAGATGACATAAGAAGTAATAAGAACTGCATTTTAAACTTAGGTTTTCTAACTATACATTTATTTGACTTTCCTTTATACTAGGGATTCTTAATCTGAAAGCTGTGAACTTTTAAAAAATATTTTGATAACTGTTTCAAATAATTAGTTTAAATCACAAGCCTATGTATTTTATTTAATGCATTTAAAAGTTATTCTGAGAAGGGATCCATAGGCTTTAATTGTGAATTTACAATTTAAGTAAATATGATTGGTTAGTAACTTTTGTTAAAGCTAGCATTCACTTCTGGCAGACTCTTTTTAGATGACTTGAATTTTAATATATTTATTTTCGCTATTTTATACCTCACAGTATATAGAAAAACTCAAACATCAGGAACTTCCTGGTACACATTAATATGTTCAAAGACTCCTCAACATTGCTCTTCCTACTGTCTTCACATTCCCATGCAGAAGGCTTAAAGTTAGCCATTATCTCAATTGTTTTTGTATTGAGGAATGGTAAAATGCTTCAGACAAAAGCTCAAGCTGTATCTCATTGCCAAAGAAAATAAAGCCAGTATCTCACTTAAGGATTTGTTTTGCCAAACTCCCAAGGGTTGAGTACATTAAAATGGCATCTCTCATATGAACTTTTCAAAAATGTTTAAGATTAAAGCAGTCATTGAATTTTTCCATTCTTTGGATCTTCTACATCATTTTCCAAGCCATTCTCTAAAGCCACGTGCCAAATGGGCAGGGAAAGAGGAAGAGGCTACATCTAGCCAGGTGATGGGATTCCATATGTACTGGCCCATAATAGGAAGAGGAGTGGTCAACAGTGGTCCTTTGGAGAGACCGCTCTCATACCTGGAACATCTAACTGCACTGAGATTTCCATCAACTCTTTTTCAAGGTGTAGGTTGCTTGGGCAGAGACAACCTTTCTACCAAGGTAACTTCCTGAGACCAACAAGGCTTTAGGATTTTGTAGGGAAGGGAAGAACTTTTATTCAGGAGAATCTGATTGGTTTCATTTCTCTGATGTCACGGAAGGGAAATAGTGAGGTACCTAAATACTCTAATAGCACTGGTATGACCTAAAAGCACTGGTACGCCCATGCCATTCCCTTGCTCCAAAAGCTTTGTTGGCTCCTGATTACCTAGATAAGATAATTATAAACTTCTCTCTTTGGTTTGTAAGACCTTTTATAGTCTGGGTCTAGTCTATTTTTCCAGAGTTATTTCATATCATTCCCCCTCAGAAACTCTGTGTTTCAGTCAGATTAGCCTATTTTATGTTCCCATATGCAATATTCTCTCTCCTAACTCCATACCTTTCCTCAGGCTATCTATCCTCTATACCTAGAAAGTTCTTCATCTTCATCATTGCCTCCCTTCATTGCTCGGTCAGAGTGCTCCTTTTTACATGAACGTTTTCTGATTGCATAGGACAGCTTGGTTGTGTACTGGATAGATTACTGGGCCAGAGTCAGAAGTTGAGTCCAAATGTGGCCACAGATACTTACTAGCTCTGTAGTTCTGTGTTAAGTCACAATCTTTGTCTGCTTCAGTTTTCTCAATGGGGATAATAGCACCTACCCCAAAGGATTGTTAAGAAGATAAAATGAGATAATATATGTAAAATGCTTAGCTTAGTGCCTGGCATATAGCTGTGTGGTTTCTACTTCATTCTTGAAGAGGACCATGACATCAGGGAGATGATGACATGACTTGCAATTGACTTTTATTTGAGTGAAGGAGGGCTGTGCAAAGTCACCAGCCTCACTTTCTCTTCCGGAGCCATCTGGGTCCAGTGGCAACAAATAAATCAGGATGACTGAAGATGGCCCAGGATGCAGTGGGAGACCTTGGCCTTTTTAGGCTAAGGGTTTTTCAAGTTCTCACTTTGAGTGAGGCAATGCCCATTCAGTCCATAGGCCTCTTTAAGAAAAGAGTCAAGGTATGGCCCGTTTAATAAAGGGAGGGGAAGACCCTCAGGCTTGCTGGCCAAAAGCACATAGTAGGTACTTAATAAATGCTTGTTCCTTTCCCTTTATCCACCTCCCTTCACCTGAGTTGTTGGCACTCTCTCTCACAATCACTTCGTATCTGCCTATGTCTGCATACGTTGTATAAGCCCTCCACAATACAATGTAAGCTCCTTGTTTGCAGGGACAGTTTCATTTTTGTATTTGTATTTTCAATCTCTAGCACTCTGTCTTTCAGTAGTAGACACTTAACAGATGCCTGCTGAATTGAATCAAATTGGATTTTAGGTGTTATGTGGATAGCTGTAGGTCAGTAGAGGTCCTCAAGGTCACACTGATGTCAAATTCAAATTGAAATGGATTCCTGCTGTGTCAAATTGATTTAGAAAACTACAAAAATTAGCATTATCTATGTTTTGTTATAATTTTATTTATTCCGACAGACATTTCCACATTACATTTTAATCTGGTTCTGGCCACACTGCATGTACCAGCCATTGTGCGGTGAGTCTGACACTTCTGCTAAAGGACATCATGTGCATTTTCTTTACTAAAAAAGTTCCCAGTCTTTTTTTTTTCTGAGAGGCACAGAAATCCTGTACATCTGATAGTATGGTACTGGGTAAATCTTGATCACAGAAGATCCACCTTTAGGTAGTGATCAGTCTTCTAAGGAAGATTTGTCCTTAATTTTTTCTTAGTTATTATTGTCATTTGCCTGTAAAATTCTAATGAAATTACACTTTTTAAAGGGAAGAAGTTAATTTGTAGGAAAAAACTACAAATTAACTTCTTCCCTTTAAAAAGTGTAATGTATGGAAAAGTGTAATGTAAGGAAAAAACTAATTGAAGTCTGTGGAAAACAGTCAGATGAGGAGAACTGAAGTTGAGAGGTTGGGACTAGTCGAATGAATGATGAATGATCAAGTGGATGGTATTAGATATGGATACTATTATCTGAGCTAGAATTTACACTTGATTTGATCTGTTTACTTGATTCATGCCAAGTTTAATTCACATGTGAAATTCTTTCAGTTTCTTTTAGAAAGTAATGTTTACTGTATTTCAGATGACCATTTCCACAGACTAACTGAACTACTATACTACACTATACTATATTGACATTCTTATTCTATAGATTGTGCGTTTTGCATACTAGAATCACTGTCTCCCACACTTAGAATGCTTTTGTTCTTCTCTCTTCATTTCTCTAGCTTTCTTCAGGTTGTTGTTCTGTCATTTTTCAGTTGTGTCTAACTCTTCTTGACCCCATTGGGGGTTTTCTTGACAAAGATTCCGAAATGGTTTGCCACTTCCTTCTCCAGCTCATTTTACATATGAGGAGCTGAGGCAAACATGGTTAGGTGACTCTAATTTGGACTTATTCTGGGTTTCTCCCCAATGTCAGTCACTACTGCCTTGTACCTACTCTCTCTCTCTCTTTCTCTCTCTATTATATATAGCAAACTACATGAAATCTCTCCCCGTTAGAAAGTAAATGCCTTGAAAGCAAGACTGTTTCTGTCTTTTTTTTTTTTTAATATCCTCAACACTTAGTACAGTGCCTGGCTCATAGTAAACCCTTTATAAATGCTTATTGACTGAATTTCATTGTAAGAAAGAGCTAGTTAGTCTCTGTGTAGCTCAGTTTCAATACCTTATAAAGGGAATTAGTGGAAATTTCAAAATATTCCTCTTAAAGGTTTCTTATATTTTATCTTTACATAAATGGCATGGTGGTGATACATTTGGTATTAAATAATTAATTATCAAATCAAAATAGTAGATTTAAATTTTATTCAATTCAATAGAGGATCATAGAATAAATATCTCTAGAGCTCCAAGGGATGTAAAAGTCTGAACATTTCATTTTACAGAGGATGAAACTGAGGACCAAAGATGTAAAGTGACTTACCCAAGGTCACATAGATAGTAAGTGACAGAATCAAGATTGGAATTCAGGTCCCTTGACTCAGTGTTCAAAGACCTTTCCACTACATCACACAGTCTGGTTTAGAATACACATCAGTTATGTGAAGAAACAGATGAAATCAAAATGAATGCAAAAGACAATCTGCATTTCACTGTTGGAGGTATTAAATTTGTCTAATATGTGACACACATATGGACTAGAGGTTTAAAACAGCATACATTTTCTCTGTATAACAAGTGATTTTCTGTTTTCAACACTCTGAAAACAAGGCCTAGAAAATGCTATCATATGAATCATGCTTATTGAAAATTTAGCAAAACATAATCACCTAATGGTACATACACACATTTATGTGTGCCATAAGACTTTTAAAGTGTTTTTTTTTTTCTTTCCCACAACTGCCTTGAGTGAAAGATAGTACAAGTGTTAGTGACTCCATTTTACAGGTTAGGAAACAGGATAAAGAGCATAGCCGACCTTCACAGAGATAGTATGTGAAGTATATGATTTGAACCCAGATCCTTTTAAAATCCAAGCCTTTTGTGTCTTAACCTTGTAAGATTTAAAATTATGTTATAGAAATTTGCTAAGTATTGATGATAAGATGGTGTACAATAAAGATTATTTGAATAATTTCATTGATAGCAGAGCAACAACAATGAAAATGAAGAAGATGGGAGTTAGCTTTTAATTATCTGTACTAATATGGGGAAATAGAATCATAGATGGAATTGGAAGGAACTTCAGATGTAATCTATTCCAAGCCTCATCCACAGCATTAATCATCTCCTTTACACCATTCCTGGCAATTACTTATCTTGTGTCTGCTGGAATACCTCTCATGAAAAGAAATTCACTGCCTTTTGAGGCAATGCATTCCATGTTGGGCCTTTATTAATAGTTAGAGATTTTCCTTATGAGGATTAAAAATCTGCTTCTTTTTGAGCCAAAATCTGTAACTACCTATTGTTCTTAGCTATCCAGAGTTTAATCTCTTTTATATACCACAACCCTTTCAAATATTTTTAGTCCACTTTCATATCATCCCCTCCCCTTTTTCCTCACCCTACACTTCTTTTGTCCAGGATAAATATTTCCAGCTCCTTATATGGCAAGGTTTCAAGTATCATCACCATCCAGATTACTATTCTTTGGTTGTATTCTCAATTGTCAATGTCCTCTCTAAAATTTGGTGCCCAGAACTGGATACATTATTCCTTATAAGGTCTTACCAGAGTAGAGAGTACAGCAGGACCTCTATCTCCTTTTCTATGAGAATTATTTCTATTATTAATGCAGTTTAAGATCACATTGAGTTTTTTGGCTGCCATAGCACCCTGTTGACTCATACTGAGTTTTCATCCAAAAATATCCTTAAGTTTTTACACGAAAAGTTTTCTCATGATGTCTTTCTCCTTCTTTCTTGGTAAGTGAATTTTTTGGAACTGACTTGTAATAATTTACACTTCTACCTGTTAAATTTTATCTTATTCAGTTTGGCTCCTTATTCTTACCTGTCAAGAGCTTTCTGGATCCCAGTTCTGTCATTCAACATAATAGTTATTCTTGCCAATTTTGAGTCATTCAAAAACTTGATGTGCATTCCATTTTTGCCTTTACCCAAGTAATTGATATAAATGTTGAACAGAACCTGGATAGAATCACTCAACAATTTTCCTCCAAGTTGATGTTTATCCATTAATTAAAAAAAAATCCTTTGGATCTGGTCAGAGAAAGGGATACAAAAAATATTTGAGTCAATAATAAACAAATTAACAACTCAATAAGCATTTATTAAAGACTTACTATGTAAGTCAGACATTACTGAATAACAACAGCAACAATTATGAGCTTTCAGGGTATGGTGGAGAAGTTAGTCAGTAAAGTCCCAAGAAGAGCAGCCAGTCATTTGGGCAGCTAGGTGGCATAGGGAATAGAGTGTCAGGCCTGGAGTCAGGAAGATTCATCTTTCTGAGTTCAAATCTGGCATCAGATACTTACTAGCTGTGTGACTCTAAGCAAGTCACTTAACCCTGTTTGCCTCAGTTTCTTTCTCTGTAAAATGAGCTGGAGAAAGAAATGGCAAACCACTCCAGTATCTTCACCAAGAAAACTCCAAGTGGGGCCATGAAGAGTTGGACGCAACTGAAATGACGCAACAACAACAGCAACAACAACATGTGCAGTTCTTTACTAAGTGCTGGGGATACATATGCAGGCAGAAAAAATGATAGTCCTTGACTTCAAATAACTTACATTCTAAAGATGGGAAGACAATACATAGAGGAAACTGAAAAAGGGGGTGGTGGCAAATGTAAACCAAGGGCAAGTTAGGAGAATATCTGGAGAGTCAGGAGAGAAGCCTAGAGAAAAATGGAGTCCTTAAAATCTGGGTTCTGAGAGGAACTGATAAATTAGAGGCAAGGGCCACATGGATTGAGGGAACTTCCAGTGTGGAATAGTCCAGGGGTGATATGAACATCCCAGGTGAGAAGGCTGCTGTGGCATGGTGGACTAAATCTGGAGTGTCAGGAATGGATCCCAGAGAGGAATTTGTTAAAAGCATTAAAATACCATTAAAAGAAGCCCAGTAAAGACCAAGGCTCTCTCTAAAACCTTAATGGGAGGTTGTGGCAAGCTATACTCTACAGACACAACCAACTAGAAGGGGAGGATTGGACAGTAAGTCCATAGTATCACTATAAGAGATGTTGGATATGAAGAATACAGAAAAACATAGGAAGACATATGAACAGATGCAAAGAAGAGTAAGCAGAATTAGGAAAAATATACATGATAACTGCAGTAATGTAAGTGGAAAGAACAATAACAAAATAAAAATAAATGCTGTGTAATTATGGCTAAGCTTGTCACCAGGAAGAGATGATACAAAGTCCTTCTCCCTGAGTGGGTGGGTGGGGATTATGAATGTGGAACCTTGAATGAACTGTCAGACTCGGTTGATGTATTAATTTTACCAAACTTCCCCCCCTCCAATTTTCTCTTTTTTAGTCTTTATTACAAGGAATTACTTTCTAGGAAGAAGTCAAGGGAGTGATATAGTTGGAAAGGAAAGTAATATAAATACAACCTATATCAACAATTTTTAAAATAAATCCATAACTGGAGAGTTATGCAAAGTTATTTGTTATAGTGTTCAATTATTCATATATTAACATATGCATGGGAGACATTTCTGCAGAAAGAGTTTAGAGTTCCATTTTCCTCTACCAAATAAAATGCTTTAAAAGTAGACAGTAAATAATAAAACTAGTGGGATATTTTATTGTATTTATAATGTAGTCTGTACAGAGAATACAATTTTTGAAAGCCTACATATACTTTTTTCATACTTTCATCAAGAATGGCCCCAACACATTTGTAGGTTATTTTCATAGAGATTTTGTAGAAATTGAAAGGTTAAGAATAGGGATCTCTAGTGTTGATAGTCTCCTGGTCAACTCTTTTTGTTTTACTAATAATACAGTCTTTAGGTTTTGTTCTTTTTTGTTAAGCTTTTGATATCCTCTTCCTTCTCATATATCTTAAGAAGTACAGTTTACCCCCAAATTATTTCATCTTCAGCACAGATTTCCTTAGTGTATACTTAGTTTAGTCATTCTCCTCATCTTTGTTTTCTCCACTCATTTCTTTGGAGCTCATAATGTTAGAGTCAAAATGTGGTGGCTATGCAGTCATTGATGGAGAAAAGAGTTTGTCATAGGCATCTTGACAGATTCCAAATCCATTTGTCATGGTTTTTTTTTTTTTTGTAATCCTACTTGAAGTTTCATCTTTAAGTGCTATCCTGATGATCTGGCTTGGTTGGATCTTTTGCCAAGCTTTCCACAAAATTAGTTTTTCCCTCCACTTCTTGTTTTTTATGGGGTGATACTGTTCATAATCTCCCACTGTTCTTCCCTTCAAAATTTTGCAAACAAGTGCACATTTTAAACCAGTGTTGCTCTTGGCTGCCATTTCTCTCCACTTGGCAAGTATTTTAAGTGTTTGCTGGCTAAAATTGTTTCTAGCCTCTTTTGGTTCCCCAATTGTGGCGGTTGATTTACATTGATGTCTGTTCTTTTATCCATTTCTTAGTTCAAGCTGGAGCCAACCTGCTCCCCCTACCCTCATTAACATGTCTTATGCTCATTTTAATTCACTCTTCAAATTTGGTAATGGCTTTAACCTTTGCTCTAACAAGGTAATCATCTGACTACACATAGACAGTTGATTTGGAAATGATTACTCACTTTTAATTTCCTGTCTGTAGTCATTATTTTCATTTTTGCACTGATATTTGATACTGGCCATGCCCAGTACCTTCCAATTTTCTCTTTGAAGAAAGCAGAAATGTGGGACTTTTGTGTTGCCTTTCCTTCTCTTATTTCTTATTCTTGAACTATGTTTGCAAAATATCTTGTTCTATTTTCCTGTATGTTCACCTTTGGGCAGGTAGGTGACACAGTGCATAGACCATCAGGCCTGGAGTTGGGAAGACCTGAATGCAGCTCTGGCCTCTGATACTTACTAGCTGTGTGACCCTGGTGCTTAACCCCGTTTGCCTCAGTTTCTTTACCTGTAAAATGAACTGGAGAAGGAAATGGCACACCACTCCAGTATCTTTGCAAGAAAACTCCAAATGGGGTCATGAAAAGTTGGACACAACTGAAATGACTCAATGATGGGAGAAACAACATTGAAGTCACTGAGTGTTAAAGTACATGTGGATGTAATTTGGAGGATCTTATAAAATTCTTCGTAATTCATTTACCTCCTCATCCTCTAGGATAGATATTCAGCCCAAAGCTTTAATTGTCATCACCTGAATCTTTCTGCAAATTGCTTGTCATGATCATTGTGATATAATGTAAACAATCATCCCGTTAAATGATATTTCCTTTTTGTCTTTTGATGCCAGATATAACCAGCTTCACCAATTCCTTTATTTGCCTCTTCACCATTAGCTCTTTCTTTTAATTCTACCTTCTTTTTCATTTTTAAGTTATTTTTACTTAGAAATATCCATCTATATCTCTGTCTTACAAAGTGACCTACTTTATGGTTTTTCTCTTGGGCTAATATCAAAATAAGCTTTCCTTCCTTGGTAATTCAGAAGTAGCCAGTACTAGCTGTGTGAGCCTGGGCAAGTCACTTAACCCCAATTGCCTTAAAAAAAAAAAGTAGCCAGTAGACATTTCAGGATAATATTGGATAGAAAGAGGAAGTTAATTCATGATTAGTTAGTGCTTTCTACCTGTCAATTATTTCCTATTTGTCTTGTATAGAACTTGCTCTGTATATGTTTATTTATACACCCTCTCCCCCATTAGTTTGTGTGCTCCTTGAGAGCAAGGACTGTCTTTTGCTCTTTTAGCATCCCCAGTGCTTAGCCCAGTACTTTGCACATAGTAGATGTTTAACAAATGTTGATTGATTGATGATTAAAATGTGTTAGAAATATTCTACAAACTAAATCATAGCATAAGAGATCAAGCATACACCATCTAGTCCAACCTCCTTATTATATAATTGAGAAAATTAAGGTCCAGAGAGGTTAAGTGACTTGCTCAGTGTGACACAGGTAGTAATATTTGGAGGTGACATTTGAACTCAGGTTCTCAGGCTCTAGATAAACTGTCATGGAATAATTAATTAAGTCTTGACCATAATGTATTACAAAATCTAACATATTTTTGTTTAAAGAGTTGTTAATGCTCAACTTTTTATCTTCAGATGATAACTTTACTGTGGAAGTGCATTGTGTGCTTTCAAAATTATCTGAGTGGGTAAGGTTTTAGAAAGATTTTAACTGTAGGCCAATGAAGTACAAAGAGAATCTGTTACCTATAAGAGAGTGTTGTAATTTTTGTAAAAAACAAACAAAACTAAAACTTCATTTCTTTTGTGGGTTTTTAGCCTCACTTTGATATGATTTCCAAATACTTCCCTTACATGTATTAAAGATTAATTAATGAACAAGCTTGATACTTTGTTGATGCCAAAAGACTTAAATAGTACATGCAGAAAATCATTATTTTTGTTATATTAAAAAGATCAAATTCTAATGTTCATCTTGTTCATTAGAAATGACTTCGCTTTTCTAAACTAAATGAAAGAATTCATTATTTTCTTTAAATAATGGAGCTTAAACCCTGCTTTGATTATAACAGATTCTTTTACAAGTTGTGAGTTTAAGAATACTTAATAGGGTGAACCACTATTGTTAAGGAACAGAAAGGGAAGGTCTAGGGAGGTGGTAAAACCATCAGACACATTCTCCTGGGATAGACCGATGATCCAGTCAGTCTAGGAGTCTATGTCTTGGTAATGGAGGATTTTTGCAGGAGAGTGTGATCCCCCTCTATAATATTTATATCAAAAAGTTAAGGATGTTACAAAAACGTCCCTCCGTTCCCTCTGTTTATGTTTTTTAGCCTGTGCCATGTCTTAGGGTAATGGGTTCCATATGTTTACTACCTGCTGTGGTAAAGTAGTTTGTTTGCCCTAAAGTTACCACTTTAAAGCTTCATGAAGTGCTCTCTTAGATCTAATATTCAGGGAACTGGTAAATAAGTCCATACTTATTCTTTCCTATCCATACCCTTCATGATTTTATACATTTTAATCATGCGTTTCTCCTAGAGAAAGCTGAGCCCTCTCTCTTTCCAGATGCAGTTTATTTTAGTCTTTCCTTAAAACGAAGTTTTTTTTCTTCCATTTAATCTTTTTACTTGTCTTTCTCTAGGACCACATTTTGTTTTGCCATTCTTGGGTTGTAGTTGTGAAAATAACATGTAACATTTTTGATACAAGTAGGACATGACTTTATCCAAGGATAAGGTCTTTTTTTTTTTCTGTTTTATTTGCAATCTTCTTAATGATTCCTGTCCTTTACTTTGTGAAAAGGTTGAAACTGAGCTTTGGGGCTCAATGTAGAATTATGGATGAATCATATAATAAATAGCTTACAGATAAGGAAACTGAGTTATAGAAGGTTTATGAAACTGATCTGTAGTCACATAGCGTGCTAATGGTGGTCAGGACTAGATCCCGACCTCCAGTTTCCTCAACCAATACTCTTTGTGCTGCTGCTGCAGCTGCTGTTTGTCCTTCGTTCTTAAAGAGGACCATGACATCAGGGAGGTGATGCTATGACATGCAAGTGAATTGGATTTAAATGAGGGAGGGCTGCACAAAGTCACCAGCCTCAGTTTCTCCCCTGGAGCCATCTAGGTCCGGTGGCCAGATGTGGATCAGGACAATTGGAGATGGCCCTGGATGCTGTGGGGGACCTTGGCTCTTTCAAGCGAAGGGCTTGAACAGGTCTCCATTTGTCTGAGGCAGGACACATTTAGTGATTAAGGCTTAATTAAAAAAAATTAGGCAAAGAATGGCCGCTTAAAAAAAGATAGATCTGGTAGAGGAAGACCCTCAGGGTTTGTGGCCAAAACAGAAACAATTGTTATTTACATTCATTCTGGGCCAAATTATGTTAGGAGACACAGCTAGGTGCCTCAGAGCACTGGACTTGGAGTCAGGAAGACATGAGTTCATATCAAGCCCCAGACACTTTCTATCTGTGTGACCCTAGACATATCATTTGACCTCTGTCTGCTTCAGTTTTCTCATCTGTAAAATGCATGTAATAATAGCACAAACCTCACAGGGTTATTGTGAGTATCAAATAAGATATAAATGCTAGCTATTATTACTAAATGCATTTTTTACTCTTATCCTAAATAAAACTTTTTTGACACCTTTGCATAATTCCCTACCCTTGTGAGATCTCCTTTTCCCTCTCCCCTCACCTTTCCCCTTTTTTCCCTATTGTCATCTGTGAAATTGGAGATTTCTCCATATATTTTCTTCTATATTATTTGTAAAAATATTGAACATACACTCTTTTTTACTTTTTTCTTTTTTTTCAGCATCAGAAAGATTTATTCCACTTTTTTACATAATTTTAAATCGACACGTAATCAAATATCACAATTCAAGTCACTCTCCACTTCAGGCCGACTTTCACCCGATTCAGTTCTCCATCCTGGACCCTGGCTAGGGGCTAGAAATCAGAAGCAGCAGAGAAAAGAGGAGGGATAGGGGAATTGAGGGAGCAAAGGAAGAAAGAACTGAGAATGATAAAGGCTGGATTGTGTGAGAATGAGAGGCTTGAGAGAATATCCTGAAGGAAAAAAAAAAAGATGGCCTAAAAGTGATATCCGGGGCTCTAATGATGCCCAACAGGGCTGAAGGGTAGAAAGTTTGTACAGGATGTAGGTGGATGAACAGGATATAGGCCTAGCACTGTCTCTTCCTCTTTACCAAATCAGAAGACCACGTCAACTGGGTGCCTAACACATTGGTGAAAGATGAGGAAGCAGGCAGGGGCAGCTATTCTCCTTTCCAAACACAGAAGAATACTACTGTTAGCAATTCCCCATTTAGAGAAATGTTCATTTATCCACTTTCTTTGTTACTTTAAGCCAGTTATCTATCCATGACCAAATAATCCTCAGAGTTCCAAGTTAGTTCAGTTTTTAAAAGCAGCTTTTGGTGTGGAAGCTTGTCAAAGGCTTTTTTCTTTCTTTCTTTTTTTGGGAGGGTGTGTGTTCAACCTTTTCCTCAGTCACATATACCCAATGAAAGAACTCTATTGATCCAGAGAAATGTTTAAAATCAACAAATCAGAACATTTTAGGTAAAATGTTAATCCTGGCACAGTAAAGGAAGGTGATCAAATGTAGAGCTTTTCACCTTTCATAGTATACAAAAGTTGAATTTTCTGATTGCCTACCAAGATTTTGTAGGATAAAAGAAGTCAGAATGTCATAAGCATTATTAAATTAATGAAATTTCACAGATTTCTAAAATTGTTTCTGGCCCCAGGGTGAAATAAAATACTAGGCTAAGTGAACCCTAAGGTAGGTTTTTACTTCTTAGTTTTGTGAAATCCAATCAGCAGATATAAATTGAGCTTCCATCCTGGGCCTTTATGTTCCTGTTTTTGAAAGTTTAGTGTATCACTGAGCTCCTACATTCAAAATGTTCAAACCTGTATAATGAGTACCTTGAAGAAGAGAGGAGAAAAGCACACCTTCCCTACTCTGCATAGGTGGGGGACAATGTGTGTGAAACTTTTTATACACCCTCAGACTTTGTTGCTGTATTGTTTTGTTTTGCAGGGCTGTCTTCCTTCTCCGTTCTAATCCCTCCCTTTTTGTTCTTTGTTACATATAATGACTCTGTGGAGAGAGAGCTAAATTTAGAAATTAAGGTAATGCAAAACAAAAAGACTAAAAAGATGTTTAAAATACATATTTTGAATTGAATGCAAAAGAATATTTTTAAAAATTGTTGGATGCAAAGGCACTGATACACTTCTGAATAGTACACCCCTGAAAGGGGACAGCAAATTATCTAAGCACATCCTTTTTCTTTTGTAGGTCATCTCCAGGTAGAAGGTATGTAGCAGAAAGTACCAATTTTAACGATGTCCCACACAAAGTATAATAAAAAGATGGTCCTTACCTTATCTAAACATTCTTAAGAGACTCCCACCTACTCTAATGACAAAATAATCCTCATAGAAGAAGCAAGTGGTCAAGGAAGGCCTTCCTTTTTGATGAAGGAATATTTCTGAACTCTAGAAATTTTAACTCTAGTTCTGAAGTGAAGAAAGATAATTAAAAAAAAAAACACCTGAAAGAATATTTCAAGCCCATAGACTTTAGAAAGGGATATTAAATATTCCAAAGAAAATTATCAATAATGAAGTAGTTAAGTTCACTGAAAGGAGCCCTGCCTTCTAAGCCTTAGGGCAGAATTGAAACCACATCTGAAACTCTCTCTCCAAAAAAAAAAAAAAGTTAGCTGGGAAAAAGCACCTGGTCTTAACAATGGTATGGCTGAACTCATAAAAGAGGCTGGCAATTACACAGAGAGCTAGTACCCTGTAAAATCCGACAGTGCACATGGAAAAACAGAGGAATGGCCAAAAGCCAGGTACAAATCATGCTGCATAAATGCTACAAAACAAGAGGTAACTCAAAGCAAAAAGGGACCACAAATTGGGCTCCAGGAAAGCTCTCTTCCTTCCCACCAATCACCTGTATGCCTCAAATATGGCTATAAACTATTATAAACATTAGATGTGCAGGACAGAAGAGACAAAAGAAGAAAGAGGACTTAGAAGTCAAGTTGTCTAGTTAATTCCATTAATGGCAATAAACTCGTTCCCTCACTTTAGTTTTGATTTTGCCTATTACCATTACCTACTTGTGGAGATCAGTTACTCAAGTAACTTGGGATCTTGAAGACCCCAACTGGCAGGACTTTTTTGTAATTTGTAATTGATGCAGTGACTCCATTGGATACAGTTAAAAATGATGTGGTGATAATGGCTGCATATAGAACTGGCCTTCTGTGGTCACAATTTGAGAGGTGACTCATGCCCCACCCCCATTCTATTCTTAGCCTACTATACATGGAATTCCCTTATGCATCAACCTTTTCGATTTAAAAATGTGAAGGTTTTAGTGAAATATAAAATATGCTTTCTGGTTGGGACTCTGTAACCTTTTTTTTTTGTTGATTTACTTTTTGTTTCTTGAATATGCAAAACTTTATGTATACGATATTAGAACCAACTAGAAAGGCAGGTGGTTTATCCATTTTCAACTATTGACAACATATGAATTTAGCTTACATTAACTTATTTTATTTGCATGTATGGAGGGAGTGAAGACGGGTATATTTTTATGGGTTTGGGGACAACAAAAACATAGGGTCCTAGATTCATGGAAGCATAGATTTATAGTGAAGTGACTTATTCAAGGTCACATACTTAGTAAGAGAAAGCAGATTGGGGCAGCTAGGTGGTGCAGTGGATAGAGCACTGACCCTGAAGTTATGAGGAACTGAGTTCAAATCTGGCCTCAGACCAAACACTTGACACTTACTAGCTGTGTGACCCTGGGCAAGTCACTTACCCCAATTGCCTAAAAAAACAAACAAAAAATAAATAAATTCTTAAAAGAGAAAGAGTATGTATTTGAGCTCAATTCTTCTGACTCCAAAGTCAGTTTTTTTCTACTGTGTCATACTGCAGAACCATGGAGGTCCCACATATGATGCATTGCTCCAAAGTCCTGACCTAGGTGGGTATTATATCAGTGGTGCCAGAGCACCTAGGTAACTCTGAAAATATTGTACGTATTATGTACAGTGGGGGGTGAGGAGGAATTATTAAGAGGGGACCCATAGGGCAACACAGAGGGAGTGAAGATACATTTTATTTCTTTCATATTTTTTTGATGGAAAGTTATAGTTGCAAAGTGCTAGAATGGGCTACTGAGAGAAGTTTTGGAAATTCTCAACTGAGGAATTTTTAATAATAAGATATCAGTCTCTCTGACATAGTTTAGGAACACCACTGACAATGATGAATTAAGTGACCTCCTTGTATACTTTACATTCCTCTGATTCTAAGGAAACACATTTGCTCTTTCATTTTTAGATGTCTAGCATATTTAGATTTTGAGGTCTTAAAATATAACAATAGTTACATTGGTCTTCTACAAAGAAAGTACTCTGATGTCTCACTGTAGTTTGGAGGTGACCCTGTGTTCTTAAAGGCTATGACAGTGAAGTGCTGTAAGCTTTGGCAGCTTCTGTCAAACTAATGTGGCATTGCATATAGTCCTGGAAATGTATTGGGTCTGTTTTCCAACAAAGAGGCTCATCATGAACAGGATGACTATGAGTTGATACAGTGACTAGGACAACCCATGGGGGAAAAAAGTACAAAAACATACAAAATAGCCCACAGTAGTCCTGTGCAGTCCATTTTCCCTTTCGTAGTGAGTATAGTTCTCCCTATTTCAAAACTACATACTTCAATCCATCCTCCCTATCACTGCCAAAGGGATTTTTTATAAGTGAGGATCTGACTATGTCACTCCTTTGCTCAATAAACTTCTGTGGCTCCCTGTTACTTTTATGATTAAATATAAATTCTTTCCCTGTCTTTCAAAGTCCTTCACTATCTGTGCCCAACCTTTATTTTTATATTCTATCTTGTTATATAGTATACCTGTTCCCATACTCAATAATCCAGCCAAACAGGCCCTCTCTGTTTCGCTCACACACAGTATTCCATCTCTTAGCCACGTGTGCCTTTGTATTGGCTGTTCCTCATACCTAGAACACACTTCTTATTTAACTTGGACTCATAGAATTCCTCCTTCCTAACAAGATGCAGCTCAAACATTACCTTCTATATGAATCCTTTTCTATTTCCCCAAATGAAAGTTCCCTTCTTCCCTAAGTACCTTGTATTTATTGGAAAATGTGTACACATATCACATATGCCTATATATTTATTCATTATTTGCTTGTAACAGTTCCTATATTTATTAAATGTAACTGTACATGTTGTCTTCCTCAATAGAATGTAAGTTTTCTGAGAGCAAATATTATTTCATTTTTTTAATTCATTTTTTCATTTTTTTTTTTCATTTTTTCATTAATTCATTTTTTTAATCTTGTGTTTTAATCTTGTGTACACTCTAGTACAGAGCCTGGCTTATAGTAAGTATCCTAGTTCATGCCCATTGATTGACTGTGGTAGAAAATGGGATAGAGAGTGCTAGGAATTGTATAATTTTTAGTTTTTCTATAAACTTGAACTCTAAATGTCAGATCTTTGTCCATTGATCAAGAAGTGGACATGCTACTAGAAGAACTTTATCACATCAGTCTTGACATTCATACTATAAGAAAGGAGGAAATTGCAGCTAAAGGGAAGGATGGCTCAATGATTTACCTTGGAAGGAAATCAAGAAATCAGGGGATTTGGTTTTATCACCTTACCCACCCCTGGAATCCTCAAAATAACAAGAAACATAGTTTCTTGGGACATTTGGCTATCATCTATTTCAACAGTTATAAGTATTCGCAAAAACATAGCCATGAAAATAGTTGCAGCAAAAGCCTTACTATCATCTGTTACAGAGAATGTGGAGGTCAAGAAATTCTAGGAAACAATAAGACCTTCTCAGTTAAATATAATGTTTTGGTTCTTGATGATTTGAATGCAAAGCTGGAAATAGGTGTGGATGGCAAAAAATACATTGGAAATCATGAATGAATAACAAATAATAGGGAGTCTAAAGACTTGAAGGCTACCCAGGAGCCTTATGTCAGGTACTCTAAACTTAGGTTCCATGGACATCCTAAGAGATCCATGGATAGATTTCAGGGAGTCCGTGAATTTGAATAGGGAAAAATAAAATCTTTATTTTCCTTAACCATTGGCTTCCTTTATAATCCTATGCCTTTTGTTTTATATATTTAAATGTATTATTCTGAGAAGGCTGTTATAGACTTCACTAGTCTGCCAAAGGAGTCCATGGCACCAAGTTTATGAACGTCTGTCTTATGTCAATATATTACAAATATTTTCTTTAAGAATAAAATCTGATAGTGAAAGTGGCAAAGACTGATTAACCTCACATACCAAAAAAATGAAAATTGTTTCTATGTTAAGATAGATGCTTTTAGAACTTTTATTAAGCACTTTGTTGTGTGCTAGGCACTGTGCTAAGCTATGGGGATAAAAATAAAACAAGAAAAGAAAGCAAGAAAGTCTTTATTTTCAAAGATCTAACATTTTAATTGGGGAAGACGAACCATAAAGGAGAGCTGGGAAAGGATTTGCAAGGTGAGGGTAACCACAAGGGGGCAAGGCTGTTGGTGAAGAGGCAGGATGGTCCAAAGATTAAGAGAAGGGCTCAGGTCCCTCATGAACTGGTGACCCTAGACAGAGACTCACCATTTGGGAGAACAGAAACCAAGATAGAGTCATCCCTAGGGAGGCAAGACTACTGGTAAAGAGCTGGAGCAGGCTGGAGGGTGAGTTGAAACAGGACATGACTCATTGATGGGGGAGTTACTTCTGACGTAGTTGCTTCTGAAGATAAAATCAGTACAAAACAGGAGAAAAGAATAAAAGTGAGCAAAAGATGGTGTGCAACAAAAACAACTCTATCTGATCTAGTCAAACAAGTAAGATGCAGACAGACCTCTTCTTAGGATGGCCTCATGGTAACAGTTGTCTCTCCCTTGGCAGGCATACCTCATGGTAGCCAATGTGGCCAGGATCATGCCAGGGATCCAATGTAGCTAAGGACTTCAGAGGATTTCTTTTCCAGTCCTTCAATCATCTACACCCCAGGTTGAATGGGGTACCAGCCTATTACTGGGTTTCTAAAGAAAGACCTCTGCCAGCTCCCATACGTTTTCCACAAGGGCCAAGTGAAGGTTTTCTAGTTGATGTATCTGGTTCTATTTTCACTTTGCTATTAACCAACCTGGAGGCTTTAGATCAAATTCAAGCTTAAAGGGGTATCGCATTGGATAGGCCCAGTTTCAGGCCTGTCATTGCCTCCTGATATGTCTGAGCTAAGTAGCTGTGGAGAAATAGACTACCTCAGTAACACAGCCCTATGCAGGGCTACAGGTTATACCAGACAAACAATTTAAAGACTGGTGTGTTCTAAAACCTAGTGCTTTTCAGCCTAACCCAAAAGCAATTGCCTTGCCCCAACCCACCTTCTGCTTTCATTGGTTCTCTGACAAAATATCGCCATGACTTAGGGTGATTAATTTTAAAGAAAAAGAAAAAGCCATGAACCACATTCTAGGGAGCAGGATGTATTGAAGAATTGGGAGCCTTGGAAGAGGATGAGGTTGTGTGTGTGGTCATCTGATCCTAAATTGATAGACCCTCTTAGTTTCCTGAAACAGCATTCTACAGCTCTGGAATTTCCTTCCAACAAAATTTAAATTGTGAGTTTTCCCTAAATGCCCATGTTAATCGTGAGCGACAAAAGTGAAATTCTGAATGTAGGTATGATGATCAAGAGTAGAAACTGGAAAAAATGAAAGAAAGGATGTTAAAAATTCAAGTAGTAATTTTAAGTTTGAGAAAAAGTATTCTTATAAGTTCAGCTACCCATTTATTGAAGGTAATTTTAAAAATTTAGACTCAATTTACATTTTATCTATTAATCAGTTAACAGTTATTTATTAATTGTAATAGTATTATGCTAGGTGCTTGAGACACCAATAGGGGAAGGGGGAAGGGAACAAGTATTTATTAAACTCCTACTATATGGCAGGCACTTGCTAAATTTTTTACAAATATCTCATTTGATTCATACAACAACCTTATGAGGTAGATGTTATTATTGTCTCCATTTTACAGTTGAGGAAACTGAGGCAGATAGAGATCAAGTGACTTGCCCAGGGTCTTCCTGACTCTACCTTCAGAGCTGTATCCTCTGCCACCAATCTCTTTTTGCAAGGAGTTTATATTCTTAATAGCAAGTATACACACAGACACACAGACACACACACAAACATACATACATACAAATATATATATATATATATCATAAAATGAAGCTAAATACAAATATACAAAAATAGTTTAATACAAGGTAGTTTGGAGGAGAGGATAGCACTTGAGGGGATCAGGTAAGGCTTCCTGCAGAAGAAAGTGCCTGACCTGCATTTTAATGAAAGAGAGGAACTTTCTGAAGCAGAGATAAGAAGAGAATACATTCCAAGCATGGGGGACAGCTCATGAAAAGTCTGGATACAATGTCATGTTGAGGAACATAGAGAAAGGGCAGGAAGTCATGGATGGGTTGAAAATGTACTGATGGAGAGAAGGCCTACATCCTAGAGAATATATATCCAGAGAAGTAATGAAATACTAAAAGAACCCAGGATTGCACATCTGTGTGTGTTTCCTTTACCATTTCAGATCACCATTTCTCTCTAGCTTAGTCAATGATCTTCATGTCTTTATGAATTGCTGTGGCCAAAAATCCTTCATCACTTGGGAGAGGATATGTGTCAATCTTCTAGAAAGGAACCTTTCAGAATTCAGCCAGGTTAGTCTTTGGAAGGAAGACATAAAGACCTTTGGAAACCAGTTTCATATGGAAATGCCTGAAGAAGTACCTTGACTGAAATTTCCTTTTGTTGAAGAACTGTCAGACAATTATTTAGTCAATAAACAAGCATTTTAAGTGCTTACTATCTAAAAGGCACTGTGATAAGCCCCAAGGATATAAAGCAAGGCAAAAATAGTCCCTGCCCTCAAGGAGTTCACATTCCAATGGGGAGGCCAACATGTAAATAGGTCCATATAAGATATAAATAGATGGAAGGTCATTCCTAGGGTAAGGCAGTAGCTGCTGTGCAGACTAGGAAAACCCTCTTGAAGAAGGTGGGATTTGAGTTGTCTTGATAGAGGGTAACTAATCAGTCAGTAAGTTTCAATGACTGATATCAGATCTTTCCTGTTTTGACAGGGAGAAGCAAATGGAGGGAACAGAAGGGCATGGTAAGCCCGATATTAGGAAAGATTTTGCTGAGAAGGTAGGGAAAGCATGGAGAAAAGAGAGGCTGGGGACATGGAAGATAAACTTTGAGGACTTCAGTTTTGTCAAGGGTCAGCTCTATTTTCATTCATCTGGATGGGAACAAAGAGAAGTTGTACATGGAGTTATTTTAGTCAAGACAGACTGCAAAGGTGAAGTTGGCTTCATATTTTTATGAAGTTTTTTGTTTATTTTTTAAACAACCTAGAGCTCATTTCCCAGTGGATTCATTAATTAAAGCCTCATGGTCCTATATAATAAACATTGTAGGAGTCATAGTTAAAAACTGTTTATTCAGAATTATTGGAATTCTGAGTGAATTACCAAATTACTGAAAAGTCCAAATTATATAATATTTTGAAAAGAAGAAATTTTATGACTTTTTAGTAAATATAGTAATAAATGTTAACCCTTCGAGCTTCTATACTCTAAGGTTTGTGAAGCTCTTTTCCTACCATATCTTTGTGAAATAGGAACTATAATCTAGATATTATTATCACCATTTTTCAGAAGAGAAAACTAAATGCAGAGAATGTTTAACATGTTCGTGAGATTATACAAGTAGTAAATAGCAGAGTCAGAATTGGAACCCAGGTCTCCTGATGCCAAGTTCAGTGCTCTTTCTACTATGATATGCAGTCTTTTAATTAATTCATAAGAACTACTAACAAAGAATTGTTATATAGGCCAGAAAATTCTAGAGCTGTATAAAATCTCAGATGCTATTTTGGATGCTATCTTTCTTCATTTGGCAAGCAGATCAAATGCAGGCTTTTGAGGGTTTGATATACAAGCTATCTATAGGAGATAAGATTATCAAAGATGTGGGTAAAATCTCTTTTGGTCTTGTGTTGGCAATAAATTTATATTGGTCAAACTTTGCAATGTTATTATAATTGGTACTGAAACTATTTCTATTTTCCATTACCTAATGGTTCAAGATTGAGTTATTTCAACTGTAAACCATGTCTTTCTCATTTTTCTTCTTGCTCCTTACACATTCTGAAATTTGTTCTGACAAGTCCATGGTCCCTCTGTAAACATATCACTGAGTCAGAGATAACTCCCACATTAATAACATGTCTTTTACTATCTCTTAAAAATATAACTGATTTCATTTTGTTGTGATGTTACTTGCTGCTTACCATGCCCAGTACCTATCATTTTTTTTAAGTTGAAGAAACTGTTCATGATATAAAGACATGAGGATTGCGAGGGTTCTACAAGTGCAGTCTACAAGTCTTTGACCTCTTTCATTCCTTCTTCCTGAACCATACTACTCAATCTATTTCTCAATCTCCTAGTCTTTTCTCACCTTTGCATTTGAATTACTGAGTTTCTGAGTGCATATTGATATACTTTGGAAAGTCTTATTGAGTTCTTAATTGAATCATTCTACTTCTTCCTTCTCAGCAACTAATGTTTGTGAACAAGCTCCAATTATTTTCATGTTGGTCCTTTTGCAAATATTTATAATCAATATTTCGACACAAGATGCCAAATATCGCATGAAATCATGTTTCTCATTGCCTTTGGAAGTATGATAGAAACAGCTCTGCCAGCTTCTTTCTTTTCCTCTCCAAAGAGTACTCCCAAATCAAACTTTAGTTAGCTGCAACCTTGTTCTTTCTTATGATTGTATTTGTGGTATGGATGTCATAATTGTAATGATTCATCTCTTACCCAAATATTCATTGGTCATTGGATAATGAGCTCATATTTTAAGTATCAATAGTCACATTGAAGTTTAGAGATGTTAAAAAAAAGATAATTTGCTACATTTCCCACCATTCTAATTACATAATAGAGGAAACAGCAGGATTTATAAACAGGAATGAAGGTCATTTTTGTACTTTTGTTTCATGGGTTGCAATGGCCAAAAAAGAAAATCATCACTGAGCTAGCTATCAGCTTGCTGGTGAAGGCTTCTTCATCTCCATCTCCTTAGCTAAGCTGAACTTACAAATCAGACTTTGTTGCCAAGTTCATATCTGAAGTCCTTTCAGCATTGTGTAAGTTCCTAGAGATGGTTTCTTAAGATTAAGTCAAAACTTAAACTTGTTTGTGAAATACTTTATAATCTGGGTTTTCAAGCATTTTGTATGCTGTTGCTTAGTTATAACTGTATTATAGAAGAGAATTCTAACACAAGACTACACACCACTGAGAGACAGAGTTTGAGTGAGAGTTTTGGAGGAGGAAGACATTCATATTCTTCTTTTAGAGACATTTGTGGTACCCGTCTTTCCTGGAGACTGAATCCAAACATGAGTAGAGAGAAAGAAACCTTCTAAAGCTTCAGCAATGCAGGGGAAGCCAGCTCCTCAATGTGTCTGACCTCTAGCTTCCCTTTTTAGAGACTTCAGGGAATTTTCTCTTAGGTAGATTAAGGCCTTTTTCTTGATTGAGTGATATCTCATTTCATTCTCATATTACTGACTCTTGTGCATTTTGTTATAGTTGATTTGCTGTTCAGCTTGGATAAACTGCCTATTCATATCCTTAGACCATTTACCAATTGGGGAATGGCTCTTGTTCTTATAAATTGCATCAGTTCCTTATATAATTTGGCAAATAGTCCTTTATCAGAGAAACTTGCAGCAAAGATTATTGTCCCCATTTCATTGTTTCTCCTTTAATATTAGTTTTATTGGATTTGTTTACACAAAACCTTTTGAATTTTACATAATCAAAATCATCAGTTTTATCATCTATGATCCTCTCTGTCCATCGTTTAGTGATGAATTTTTCTCCTATCCATATATCTGATAGGTAGGTATATCTAGATATATGTAGATATCTCTATCTCTGTCTATTGAGAGAATTTATTTTGCTTGACTACATACATTTATTACAAGGAGTTATTTTCCTTCTCTTATTGTGATAAGCAGCATTTCTAGGACTATGTAAAAAAAAAGTGGTGACAATGAACATCCTTGTTTTACCTCTGATTTTATTGCGAAGGATTTTAGTTTATCTTTCTTATATATATTGGAAAGTATTGGTTTTAGATACATGATATTTATTATTTTAAGGAAAGGTCCATTTATTCCTATGTTTTCTAATAGGTTTTTTTAGTAGCAAAAATAGACATTGTATTTTGTCAGCAGCTTTTTCTCTATCTTATAATCATGATTTTTGTTATTAATATGGTTAATACTTTTCCTAATATTAAACCAACCTTGCATTCCTGATATTAATCCATTCTAGTCACAGGCTGCTTTGGCCTCTTTGCTAATATTCTATTATTATTTTCATTTATGTGCATTAGGGATAATGTTTTATAGTTTTCTTTTATTCTGTTTTGATTCTCTGGCTTTTATATCAAGACCGTATCTGTGTCATAGAATGAATTTGGTAGGATTTATTCCTTTGCTGTTTTTGTAAATCACTTATGTAATATTCTCCCTTAAGAGCAAACAGATGGTGCCTCTTTTGTCCTGATTGAACCCCTAGACTAGTCATATATTTGAGGTATGGCAGACAGATAGTGTTCTATGCTGATACTCACCCCTCTTGGAGACTGGAGAAAAGAGAATCTAACTTTGCCTGGGCTCCCAAGACCTACCTGCCTTTCCCTCTCCTATCCTTGCTTCCCACCCTCCAGCTAAAGTCTGGATGGTGTGGGCACTGCCCTTGGCTTGCCAACTCTACACAGAGGTAAGTCAGGAGGGAAGCTGCTTTAATTTATAAATAGAAAGGGTTTTTTGAGAAGTAGCATGATATAACGGGTGGAGAGTTGGCTTCAGAGCCAGAAAAATCTAAATTCCTATCTTACATCTGACAGATACTGGCTGTGTGACCTTGATTAACACAACTCTCAGTAACTCCAGACACTCTCTAAAACTATGTGTATGTGTGTGCCCTTCTCTACACTGGTAGGAGTTTTCTCATGGGTAGTTTTCTACACCAATAAATTTCTACACCAATAAATTCACAGTCAGGGAAAAAAATTTAATTAGGCCATCAAGTATGTGTATTTTTATGAGTATTAGAGAGTTTGAAAGTCAAAGGTTGAATATTCTCCTTCAAAACTTATCTTAAGTTCTTTAAACATTCCCCTCGCAAACTTGTTTATTGTACTATGTCTCTTAGTAAGCTCATATGTGAATCATTCTAAAGTAATCTTCAACCTAACACATGTTTGAATGATCAATTTGTGAATTAGTGAGCTCCAAAATAACAAAGTTTTACAAAAATCTGTAATAGTAGATACAGCAGACCACCAATGCTGAACTAGAGATAACGGATAAAAATTTAGATTTTAGGGAACGCTAGTAGGCTAAACAAAATTCTCTGAGGAAGGAAATCCATTTAGAAGGATCAAAGAGCTGACACACAGTATGCCAGATTAATAAAGGGTAAGATGATTTAATGATTAGCAACACATGACTCAAAAAATGTGAACCTTTGGAATAGAAATACACAAAGATAAGAATGTATTTCTTATCTTAGCATAGCGTCATATTCTGAATTCCTTTTATAAAAGATAACTCTTCTCCACCTAAAAACAGACTTCTATAAGCCAATGTCTGGTATTCTAGAGTAGTAGAAAGACTCCTGAACTTAGAGTCAGGACACCTGGGTTCAAACCCTCTTCTGAAACGTGCTGGTTGGGTTCCCCTAGGCAAGCTGGTTAACCTCTCAGAGTCTCTTCCTCCATTTGTAAAAAGTAGATAATAATGCTAGGAGTACCCACTTCACGGAATCAATGTATGAACAGTGCCATGTAAGAGTTATTTTTAACTGGTTTATGTTACTTCGAGAACCTGTAGATTCTCCTTATGTTTAAACTTCTTTGTTACTTGAATGACAGGCACACAGGGTCATACAACCCCAAATTTAGAGCTAGAAGGGAAGGCAGAAGACATCTTGTTCAACCTCATCATTTAACAGACTAGGAAACTGAGATCCAGTGACAGAAGTGACCTTCTCAAATACATGTGAGAAAGTAAGAAGCAGAATTGTTATTAGCACACAGATCCTTTGACTTCATTCTTTCCACTGCACCTCATTGGTTAATTAATTTAGAACTAGAAGCAACTCTTTTGTTACTTTTATTTCAAGCCTAGAGAAAATGATATATTCTATTTCTCTCTATGAAGTTTTCTAAGTTTATTTTAAATACGTGTTTAATATGCTAATTCAGAAAGCATTTATTGAGGCTACCTTGTGCTCACTGGGCTAGATATGGAAATATAAAGACAAAAACCAATCCCTGTGCTTAAGGAGCCAGAATTCTACTGGATTACTAAGAATCCCTGAAAGGACATCAACTTCCATTTAAATCAACAAACTATTGGCTTCCTTTAAATCTCAGCCAACATCTCACCTTCTGCAAGAAGCCTTTTCCAGGCCTTCCTTCTGAAACCACTCCCAATTTATCCTGTCTTTATCTTGTCTGTACATAGTTGCTTGCATTTTGTCTTCTCCAGTAGACTGTGAACTCCCTGAGACCAAGGACCTTTTTTTTGGTCTTTATTTGTGGCTTCAGTACTTATTATGGTGTCTGGTGCATAATAGGATTTTAGTAAGTGCTTGTGGATTGCCTGAATACTTGTCAACTTTAGCTATGATATATACAAGCACAAATATATAAAATGTTAAAGTATTTTTAGATACATACCCATTTTTCTTTCAGTATAGGCCATAATTATTTGTCTAAGAGAATTATTTAATTTGCAAATGAGTTATTGTACCCCTCAAGTGAAATGGACTGTCTTCACACATTTTAAGAATGTAGTGCCAGGGCTGATATGAAGAACCATTACAAAGCAGGGGATGTTTTTATCTGGCATCTGGGAAACTTCCCTTCTTATTTATGTCTTTTGGATTTTATACCATCAGTTATATTGTGAGATACCCTGCCCCTACTGAATCCTCTGTTGAAAGAAATAAAAACAGTTAAAATCAATTGACTACAACCCTCCATAATTATAGTCCCCAACCTTTCCCCTGAGATCCCTGAGAATGAGAAGGTGTGAAACCTGTCTTTGTTGTTTGTAAGATCCTTTTACATTTTCATTTGTAATGATGCCAGAAACCTAAAATAATTTACATTGGAAATGATGAGGCTATCTTAGAAGTGATGTACCCTATGGAGAAATCACGGGATATCTGCACTTTAAAATTTAGATGTGAAGAGGGATTTAAGGTCTTCAAGAAAGAGTCTTAGTGAACTTGCATCACAAGACAGGTAATTAAAATTAATGAAAACTGAAGTTAGTAAAGGAACCAGCTATAGATTTAATCACCAGGTGGCATTACTATCTAGTAACCTGGTCCTGTTCACCATGAAGACTGGATCTTGGGAAGTCCCATGGGCACCTTGATGAATTATGTACTCTACTGTGTTCTAAATGGAGTACCAGGAAGATGTCAAACTTTCTATGAATTTCAGGGAATGGACTTCTACCTCTCCCCTCACACTGCACCCACACACTTCTATCTGTCTTCTAGTGGTTGTGATCATCTCATCCTTGGAATGATGGAATTAGCAACTCAACCAAATAAACATACAAGCATGGATACTGCATCCAATATTTTACTCTTCATCATGGGTTCAGTAAAGGGAATAGACCCTACATTCCCTCAACTTCTCCAGACTTCAGCAGGCTTTAACCAGTTTATAGTCATGGCCCAAATCCAGGACTTTTAGGATCCAGATGCTCCACCAGCTGGGCCCCTTGTTGGCAATGAGCAAAGCACAGGTCAATTTGTTTATTTCCCCCAAAGCCACTCTTCCTGGTAGCAATCAAAGAAATGTAAGACATAAAACAGTTTCCAACTGAAGTTCAACTTACAGTATCCATCAGGGCTCATTCCCAGTTTTGGGATGATGGATTCTGCAACTTTGGATTCAGGACTTCTAATTCATGCTGGTTGCTCTGTTTAGGCTGTGATTCCAACCTCTCTTACCTTTCATAAATCATGTCATAAACTGGCATCATCCCAAAGATACCACAGTCTAAGAAAGGGCAACTGGCAAAACACCAGAGAAGATCTTTTCTTTCCCAATCACCATTTTGCCTCCACTATCCTTCTAACTCCTCTGTATCTTCTTGATTTCAAATATTCAGTGACTGATAACTAAGATAGCATTTCCCTGTCCTCTTCCACCTGAGTTTGGCAATTCACTGTGAGTGGGAAAAGAAAGACTGGAGAGCAAGAAGAGCCTTACTTAAGATACATTTAAATTAATTAGAGAATTAAAATGTCTAGATCTAGGTCTAAGGATAGGAGTCAGATAAGGAGGTATAGTTAGGTAAAGGAAAATTATTCTTTCCTGATTAAGAAAGGTTAGTCATAGGATGAATGTTGTCTATATGTGTGCCTCTATTCCAGTGGTGTCAAACTTAAATAGAAATGGGGGCCATTGATCTGTACATAAGGATCCCTGTGGGACACATATTGAGTTAGTTTTAAAACATGTTAACTACGTTTTATTGTGTTTTTATTTATTTTAATAAATATTTCCCAATTATATTTTAATCTGTTTCAGCCTACACTCAGGAGTATTACAGGATGCTTGGCACCTCTTCTCTATCCAATCTCACTCCCACCCTTGTCATCAGCTTTAGATAAACTACACACAGAAGAGAACGCCCCACAAAACAGAAAACTTCAGGGGCATAGAAACAGGGAAAGGAAACAGAGCTGATCAGAGTCCTGGGAAAGATCACCAAAGGTCTTTCTTGGGATTAACAGAAAGTAGTCATAAATAAATTCCTTTTACTCAGGGCAATTGGAGACAGAACTATAGGAAAAAGCATGCAAAAGAACTCTGAGCATCCAGGAACTAAATGTAGGTTCAGGACTTATGTTACCCTAAATAACACAAGAGAAAGTTGAAGTTTTCTTTTGGAAGAAGAGCAGGCAAGTTAACAAGTTCTAGGTGTCAAGTCACTAGAGGGCCAGTAAATTAATCCTTGTGTTAAATATTTTCCAATTAATCTCACCAAAAATTGTAGAATTCTATTTCATTCTTACCATTTATAAGCATTCGTATTTTATTATTATATTTTGAAAAGAGCAAACCAATAGCCCCAGAAATAGAGGTAGTTCCATCTCTAACCTTCCCTGAGAATCCTCTGAGATTGTATAGACTTTTGGTAATGCCAATTTAATTCCCAGGTTCTCTTCAATGTCCTTTTTCTCTTTTGATTTTACTTCATTGGAAGCTAATTTAATTTGATTGTTGACTCCAGATCCAAAGCAAATGTATTAAATCCTTACTAGAAAAATAATTGGCAGCTAGGTGGCACAATAAATAGAGTGCTGGATCTAGAATGAGGAAGACCTGAGGTCAAATCTGTCCTCAGACACAGTTGTGGGGCCCTGGGCAAGTCACTTAACCCTGTTTACCTCATTTTTTTCATCTGTAAAATGAGCTGGAGAAGGAAACGGCAAAACGCTCTGGTATCTTTGAGAAGAAAACCCCAAATGGGGTCATGAAGAGTCTGAAATGACTGAACAACAGAAAAATAGTTAAAAGATTAGTTGTGATAATCTTTAATATTTAATAAAGAGGTACCTGATTATATCTGGGTGTTTATATTTCTTAACAATCTTGTTCCAAATTGTGTTATTCTTTTAGAACAATAGACTTAATTTTAGTGCGGGAAATGAACTCAGAACTCATTTAATTCAACCTTTACCTGAATTTTGAATCCACCTTCTGTTTGAAAACCTCCATACATAGAGAACTCAGCATTCTCCAAGGTAGCACATTCCATTTTAGTTAGTAATGTTTTTCCTTATACTTCCTTATATTTCTTTATATACCTTCTTCCCTTTACCTCCTATCCATTGGTTACAATTCTCTCTTCTGGAGACAAAGAGACAAAGTCTCATCTTTTTTTTTTTAACATTCTATAGTGATACTATCATAGGATCATAAATTTAGAGTTATAAGGAACCTGCTGATAACCCATCCCCAATGATTCTTCCACTCCTGCTCCAAGGATGATAATCATTAGTTAAAGTCATGGAACTGAGTTGATTTTATCCATTAACAAAATTATAGTGAAAAAATTCACTGCTGCTTGACATATTTCTTATTCTAATTGACTCTTGATCTCAAATCCCATGAAAACTGTCCTAAACTTTTTCCTCTATAAAGACTCCAACAATACCCCAGTTTGTCATGTTCAGATTATGGTTTAGGTTTCTACTTCACTGAGAAGGTTAAAGACGTTTGAAGGAAGATTCCTCAAATCTCTTCCTTCACTCCTTAAAACTTATTAATATGACATTTACCCCCCTTCTTTTCTGTCTAAGAGCCCTTTCTAAGGTCAATAATCTTTATTTCTCCTAGAGCTTGTTCCAATAATCATCTCCTACTTACCAGTCTGTAAATATATACTACCCATCCTGCTGCCATGTGTTAGCTTATGCTATTGCCTATGCCTAGAATCTCCCCTTTTTCTTCTGCCTCATAAATTCCTATTCATCTTTCAAAGTCCATCTCAAATGCCAAATCCTGTGTGAATCTTTCCATGATCTGAATCTTTCCTTACCTTACATATCACTTAATTACATGTCTCTCATACACTTATTATGTATTGTTTTCTAATTTAGTTACTTATCATATCCAACTTCCCCCTTCCCCCCAAATTATAAGGTCCATGAAGCCAGTTCATGTCCTATCCTGTGTCTAGCACAGGACTCTGCAAACAATAGGTGCTTGATACATATTTGCTGAATCAGGTTTTTGTTGAAATCTGAATGGAGCCAATGGCTGACCTACTTCATATCAAATTAAAGATGGAGTAATTAGAAGTCTTGTACCATATTCCTAATGATAAAGATGTGGGCAGGTAGGATTATGGAATCAGAGAATTAGAACTTGAAGGGACCTCAGTGATCTAGTCATAATATCTTAGAGTTTGCACTGGAATATACCTCCATGACCATCTAGTCCAACCCATTCATTTTACAGATGAGAACACTGAGACCCAGGGAAGCTGAGCGATTTACTTAAGGTCATGAGGGTAGAAACATTAGATCTGGGATTGGAACTCAGGGCCTTTGACTCCAAATCAATCATTCTTTCAATTGCACATAGCTGTTTTGGGGGTAATAATGAGGAGTTTCCCAACATCTTTCTGTTGATTCATAATATTTTATAATAACCAATTCAGCTAATAATCAAATAATGTGATCAATTATTTTCATTCAGACTCCTTAGCAAAAGGGATATAAATGAAAAAGCTACAAAATCTTGTGGAAGTGAATGTCGAAAACTAAAAATAAATAAATTTTTTTTAAAAAAGAAAAAGCTAGTGAAAAAATGTTTTTTTTTTTCAAAATGACTTTTCACCAATACTCCCAGAGTATTTTATAAAATAAACAAATATTCCTTCTCTGAGGAAAGGTGCCTCAAAATGCCCAGTCCAGCATGTACATATATATGTCATGTATGTCCTTTTGGCTTCTAACAGTCTGGAGAGGTTACCATTAATTTTAACTTTCATACCATTGTGCTTGTTTTAAAATCTTTTTGCCATGATCCAAATGCAACATCCATATAGATGCACATATTAAAATTGTAATAGACATATTGCAAGCATCTTTTTCCATATGGTGTGAGCCATTTGACTTTTAGTAGCAGTTTTTTATAACTTACAGCTCACTACTAAAATGTCAGTCCCCAGGAGAATAAAACAACTTCTATTTTAGGTTTTAGCCTCATTTGCTCTGATCTCTCAACCAGAAAAGCAGACTCCAAAGGCCTCTTTATTCAAAATGAATTTAAGTCTCAGTTTGCTCCTACCTTTTCAGTTTATTAAAGCCGAGAACATTCCAGTTATCTCCTCTCTTTGTTCATTTACTGAAGTTTATTGAGTTCATGCCACGAGACAGGCCGTCCTTACAGCTAACAAACCAACCTTTATGGCCACCAGAAGCCAGCATAAGAGAGACGATAGGAAAAAAGACCCATTACTATATGCCTAATTTAACAAACATTTCTTGTGCTTTAACCTAATAAAGGGGCTCCTGATTTTCAAACCAGTTTTAGAGATCTGGAAGAAAACAGGGGATGAACTTGCTCAGGCAAAATGGAAAAAAAGAATATATGATTAAGCCTTCCTTTCACTTTAGAGTCAGCCATGTTGGACAGGTCTAAAATGCCTGAGCAGCTCATTGGAGATAACCAGTTCTTCAAGAGCTTTGACTGAGTAGCACCTGCTTGTTTCAGGCAAGATAGTGTTTCTTTGATAGTCCCCTAGGAAAACAGGGAGTTGGACATCTTATAAGATTTCCATTTGTGCTGACAGCTGTCAGCTCATTATTCCAGGAAAGGTGTTTCAGAGGGTGATTTTGCCCTGGAATATATTCAGCCTCTGGTATTTCTTGCTTGAGTAAAGTGGCTGCTTTATCTAAATAGGACATAGAGTTCTTTTTACAGCAACCTGTTACAAATAATACAGTATAAGAAGAGAAGGAGGAAGGGAATTACTTTGAATGACAATTAAAGACTTAGAAGCTGTTTAGGGTAGTGGTTCCACATGATGTGACATCAAAAAGAGTGCAGGAAGTCAGTGAATGGGGCAAGTATGGTCCTGGTTATTCTCTCTCTACCAAATCTATACACTGGTTTGGTACTAGATAGGCCTTAGGTGAGTTTGAAGAGCAGCAGTGGTGCCTTTAGAATATATCAGGGAGGATCTGGGAAAAGTTTTGTCCAAAATAGCCAACTAGATCTAGCTTGACCCTGAGTGATCTCTGGTCTGGCATACCATGAGGATACTACTGAAGTTGTTAGGTTGACTTGAGTGATCCTGGAGTGAACACCTTTTTGATGATTCTCTCAAAATAGAATAATTTTTGTTTGGTTTGTACTCCACATATGGGTCCATAAACCCAGGCCTGAGTCAAAATCAGACCAGTCTCTAGGGGTCACATGCTTCTGGAAGAGAAAGGCCATCTTCATCAAGAGGCTCATGTTGGTGTATTCTTCTGCTTGTTGGACAGTCTTTAGTGGTGATAGGCCAGACTTTGGATGGAACTGGCACAGAAAGGAGCTTGGTGTAGGGGAAAGAACATTATGTTGGGATTGAGGAGACCTGAGTTCTAATCCCATCTCAATGGTGTAGTGTTAGGTAAAAGACAACCTCTTTGGATCTCAGTTTGGTAAATTTAAAAAGAGGGAGTTGGGGCTAAATAAGCTGTAAGGTTACTTCAAACTCAAAAACTTTTGTCTAAGGGGCAGTTAGATGGTACAGTGGATAGAGCACCGGCCCTGGAGTCAGGAAGACCTGAATTCAAATCCGGCCTAAGACACTTGACATTTACTAGCAGTGTGACCCTAGGCAAGTCACTTAACCCCATTGCTTAACCCAAAAAACAAACAAACAAAAAATAACTTTAGCCTACATGACTTATCAGAAGGTTCCAAGGCAGGAATCACTAGGTACTACAGTACAATAAATAATAATCAAGGTTTGGTCACCTCTGAATTGAGGTTAAATGCTTCCTAAGGAAGTGGAACCTCTTATTCTGTCAGTATCATTCCTGAAGTCCATCTGATATACCCACTACAAGTGGAAACTTTTCAGAATGTAAACATAAATGTTGGTCACCATTATGTGGGAAATAATGTAGCAAAAGGGAAAAAGAACTGCATTTACTGTTACAGGATCTGAACTTAAGTTACAGCTCTGTACTTCTAACTGGGAAAAATTGGACAAGTCATTTAACCACTATGAACTTCAGTTTATTTATTCATAAAACAGAGACAACAATGCTTGCTTCATCTACCTCATAGACTTGCTGAGAGGCCAAAAAACAAACAAAAAAAAGCAGAAACAAACAAATAACATGCTTTGTAGGCTATTAAAAGATACAGAGATATAAGCTATTATTATTAATACTTACACAAAGTTTCTATAATATAATTGTGATTAAATGAGCACCTGAGGATCATTAGTTTTTTTGCTACATGTTGAAAGTCACAATGTTTGCTATTTCTTTGGTAAAGACATTAATGCTCCTCTGGTCCAGATAATACTTTATGGAAAATGCATGGGGTTATGGAATTGTTCCATTTTTAATGGCATCAGTATAAATAATGCCAAGTGAAATTGGAGAGATTTCTGTTTGATATTTGAGGTTGTTTTATTGCTTTCCTAGTTTCTCAAAAAAAATTTCCATGCACAATTCATTGAACTGCTTTTTCTCTCTTTTGTTTATTAAAGTGTTTATCAATATAAAGGAATGTTTTAGCTGACTTATAAAAGTTTTATTAGGTTGTCTCTATTGCTTGAGGCTTTCCTCTCTAGGGTTGCTTTCCATTTACTCTGTATGTATCTTGTTTCTCTCTATTTATCTATATGCTGCATTTTCTTTTAGAATCTAAGCTCCCTGAAGGAAAGAGTAGTCTTTCTTTCTTTCTTTCTTTCTTTCTTTCTTTCTTTCTTTCTTTCT
>NW_020954590.1:15561568-15571150 GCF_900497805.2 Vombatus ursinus | reverse complement strand
CTTTCTTTCTTTCTTTCTTTCTTTCTTTCTTTCTTTCTTTCTTTCTTCCTTTCTTTCTTTCTTTCATCTCAAGTTCATAGCACAGCACCCAGTACATAGCAAATAATTCAGAAATGCTTTTGGATTGGTTGGAACATCAACTACTATTTGATTTTTCTTTGAAAGCACCAAAAGAATATCTGCAGGCCACAGACTGCAGTGTCTTCATCAAAAAGTTTATTTTGTAAACAAAGGGATGCCTGGCTCCATTCTACTGGACCATGCCATGGACTAAATTTAGTAAACACATTTTGGAAAAAAGGAAGTGATTCAATTGCCCAACCATCCCATGAACCTAAATGAAGTTAATCTGTATCCCCAGCATCCATATTCAATGAAAGCCCAGAAACCCAATGTGGACTTTAAACCTATCAATTGAGACCTTCAATGTTAGGCACTCAAAGCAGAGAAAAGGCAGTTGTCTCCCTCAGTGTAAGCACTGGGCTTCCTCAAGGATCCTGATAGCTCTGCTATTCAAACGTGTGATTTGGTAAATAGTGAATAGATTGGTATTTTGCTTTCTTTCTAGTGTGAGCTCTAATCCATCATTTTAGAAAGGACACTTACAGGGTAAAAGGAAATTAGATCCCCATTCAGCAGGTTCTTAGTGAAAACAGTGAATTGAAGAAACAAATTCTCTTAGGACAATTGACTTTCAAATATTATTATCAATATCTTCTATTTTTATATCATTTTCATTAGAAAATATTTGTTTCTCTCTTTCCTATTCAGTGAACTATAACAGATTTTTAAAAAGAAAGAAAAAGTAGCTTAGCAAAGTCAATTGACATATCAATTATGTTTGCTAGAACATGCACTTTGATGCAACCATAGTTCTCCAGCTCTGAAAAGAAGGAAGGGAAGTACATTTTATCAACTCTTCTCTTATGCCAATTATAATTATCTAAGGTCTAGTTTTTTTTTTTTAAGAACAATTGGTTTTAAAAAGAAATGAATGGAACCAACTTCTTTTTGCACTGAAAACAAGTGAACTCACAATATAAGAAAGTGGCCATTCTCCGGAGAAGATGGAAGTGGAACCTACAAAATTTGATAAATCAAAGAGAAGCAAGATAAGATCTTTGCCTGGAAAGCTATCCTGTTGTTCTGAATCTTCAAATCAAAGAACTTGTTACCTACACAACCATCCATTTAAAATAATGAAACCATAATTAAATAAGTAATAATACATCTATATATGTGAATATATACATGTATGTGGACATATATGCATACATGTTCATGTATATATATATATATATATGACAAGGAACTAGATGATGAACATAGATAATTTATTTATTTATACAGATCTTATAGGTTAATTTTTACTTTGGACTGTTCTTGCTTCCTATGTATTTTGATATAACTATATACCTTGTGGGATTTACCACTGTCATCAAGTTCCCTTAGGGGCAGTAGTTACAGTATAGATCTATACCAAATAAAACTATGTTTTATGGTCTGTAGTCTGGGAGACAGTGGACTAATAAAGGAAAGAAAAACAACATGAACTGATAAATGTGCATTACCTCTTTGAAAAGATAAACCAGAATGATTAAAAATGATGTCAGACAACTTAGCTCTTTTTGGGAGAGAGGGGAGCATTTTCCCTCACAAATAAGCAAATAGGTTGATATTTAAATCTAAAGATCTATTGCAAACATAACCACTTGGTTAACCAAGCAGAACTTGAACAGAGGACATTGTGACTCCAAAGCCAGCCCTCTCTATCTATTGCATCACACTGCCTCTCATTCTCTTTCTTAGAATTTTGAATTTAACTTATAACTACTGGGGGCAGCTAGATGTTGCAATGGATAGAGCACTGGCCTTGGAGTCAGGAGAACCTGAGTTCAAATCTGGCCTCAAACACTTGAAACTTAACTAGCTGTGTGACCCTAGGCAAGTCACTTAACCCCGATTGCTTTTCCTTCCCCACCCAAAAAAGTTATAATTATTGTATAACAGGACACAAATGTTAATTTTTTAGTGGTTTTGAATAAGGATGAATGGCAGCCTACTGGAGTATTTCAATTAATCAGTTTCTTGATAAATAATTATATGTCCATTTTTCAATACTTTTCTTAGATATTAGATAAAAAAAGATGAATAAAACATGACCCCTAAGCCCAAGGAACTTACAATATATGCTGGAGATGAAAATAGAAATACAAAATTAACTTTTTAAAAAAATCAAGTTGGATTATAAGAAATACCAAGAAAAAGGTACAAAGGAGTACTATGGAAGCAGTCATTACTTCTGGAAGAGGATTCATGAAGAAAGTAATATTTGAGCTAAACAATTAAGGGTGGCAAAGATTTGCATAGGTAGAAATGGAGGAAATGCACTTCAGGTGGCAGGAGCAGTATGACAAAAGGCATGGAAATGGGAAATCAACAACATTTCAGCCCTCCATTATCATCAAGGCAGGGCTGAACTGCCTGGGAAGGGTGAGAAAATCAACAATATGTCACTCTCCTATCCATGGAGCATACACACATGAAGGCTTAATCAGCTGGACCCAGGCTAAAACCAGGACCTCAACCATAAGGGAGAAAATCATTATGCTAGCCTCTCATATCACTAAGTTTGCCTCAGAAGAGCCTGTGTTGTTTAATGGAAAGGATGACAAACCAACCCATAGGCTTGAAAACTTTCCTCAGAATCCTTGTAAGTCTGAGTCATAGGCTTAGGCAAAAATGCCCCTTCCCTTTCTACTATCCTCCCATCACTTTTTCCTTTTCCTTATTTTCTAGTTCTCTTCATATTCCCTATCAATTCCATTGAGCCTTATCCTTTACTTGTGCCCTCTGGAATACTTGTTCTACAATTCACAAGTTGCCTTTTGTGTTAGGTCACTTCCTGTCATCTTCCAACAACAACAACCACCTATCTACTTTCACTTATCTGTGGAAACCTGACTTATCCTAAAGATACTGCAAGTCTGGCCATCCTCTCCAGTATTGAATATACTTTTCCTCATGTCCCTAACATACTTTTTGCTCCTCCCTATCACTTCCAGACCTTCTCTTTGCTGCCAACACTCAGCAGCCCTATCCTCCTTTGAGGTTTACTCCATCCATCCATCGAGATCCTGATTGCAGTCATCTACCAGTGCCCAGATCATTCCACCTCCTTTCTCAAGGATTTCCACACCTGGCCCACACCTCTACACACCAAACCCTGCCTTATTATATTCACGGTCTTGTTCTCCTTGATCAGTCTAGAGGACAGAAGACATGATAGTTGGCATCAAATATTTAGAGGTTTATCTCATGAAGATGAATTTAACTTGGTCTCCTTGATTCCAAAGGAAAGCATGAAGAGTGATGCGTTGAAGATGCAGAGAAACAAAACTAGACTTGACATAAGGAAAGACTTCCTAATAATTAGAACTATCCCAAGGTAGAAGGAATTGCCTGAGGAGTGTGTGAATCCATATGTGACATGTGTTTAAGCAAAGGCTGGATAGCCAGTTGTCAGGGATGTTACATATGGAAGTCTTTTTCAGATGTGGATTGGACAATAGGTTCCTCAGGTCCTTCAGAACTCTGAAATTCTGTAGTTTGTTTGATTTCGTTCCTCTACCATTGTTGTTAATGATGTTCTCCTCGATCCTCTCCACTCTGCACCTGCTTCTCTGCTTGGTTTCATCCTGCCCCTCACAGGTTAAGTTCATCACCTCTAATCTCATCAGCAGGCTGCTAACTCAAACTGATAACACCTGCCTTATCCCATAGGCAGTTGGGTAATGCAATGGAGTGGAGTTAGGATGACTTGTATCTTTGTGAGTTCAAATCAGCCTTAGACACTTAATAACTTTGTGATCCTGGACAAGTCATTTAACTCTGTTTACCTCAGCTCCTCATCTGTAAAATGAGCTGGAGAAGGAAATGACAAAAATGCCAGTATTTTTTGCCAGGAAAACCAATACTCAAAGGGGGTAAGGAAGAATCTGACAGGACTGAACATCTTCCTCTTTTTCTCTGACTGGAGGGTGGAGTGCTAAAGTCCTCTCAATGCCTTCCTTTATATAGGGCAGGAACTGCATTCTGCGCATTCCTCTCTGCATCTGCTCCTCTGTCTGATTTCAACTCCATAGAATAAGATGCCCCATGCATTGGTTATTCCCTGGTGTCCCCCTCCCCCTGATTTCTTGCCTCCTTTTGTGTGTTGTCTTCCTTCATTAGATTGTAAGCTCTTTAAGGGCCGGGCATAGCTTTCTTTTTTTATTAATTTTATCCCCACCCCTTAGCCCAGTGGATCATTTCATCTCATTCTTAAAACTGCAAAATTCATCTTGAACTTGCATATGACTTAACTCAACATTTATTAAGTATCTACTATTTTATGGGGCTACAGTGACAAAAATCAACCCACTGATATTTGCTGTCCTCAAGGAATTTGAAATCTACTAAAATGATAAGCATGTAGAAGGTAATTTTAGTAGGTATACTTTAAGTGCTCTTCTCCCTCTCATGTATAGCATGCTGTTATCATTCCTGGTAACTATGTGGGATCTTGGGGTGGGGTAGGAGATGTCTTCTGGCCACATAAGACTCATTAAGTTCTCTGAGTGTTCCTATGATGGAATTCCCTGGATATACTAAAGAGGTAACCTATCCCTTGGATCTGAGTTACCTTCTTCCTTCCAACTTCAGAGCATGAACAAGTGACTGTCAATCTCTGCAAGAAGAAGGTGCCTAAGCAGCGCAATAGGAAAGGGGTGACCTGAAGGGAAGAGTCAGTATTGAAGAGAAAGACACCACTGGAAGGAAGACTGAATTTTGTGTTTGATCAGACTGCTCAGGAGAGGTGAAATGGCTAATTAGCAGTCTCACAAACACTGTTTCAAGTCCCAACAAGACTTGAATCCTTTTTTAACCCTTCCCCCCATCCCTTTCTAAAGGAAAACCTAGTCTAGAGCCAAAAGCAGTATTGCCCCTGGAATAGCTGGAGTGGGAGTAATGAGCCAATGACTGTGACAACTGAGACTCCTGCTATGTCCTGAGAAGGTAAGCTTTTGAAGAAATGAACCCAATGTGCAACCACATGGCTGGGTACAGAGAAGGGAAGTGTAGACACCCAGAGCTCTGGGAACAGCTGCCTCTATGCCAGATAAGTAAATACAATATAATGTCAGGAGGGAAAATTGTCAACAACTGAAGGACCAAGAAAGATTTTATGGAGGAGATGGCATGTCTAGAGCCTTGAAAGAAGCTAAGAACTCTGTGAGGAAGAGGTGATGTAAGAGTATATTCTAGGCATGAGAGACAGCTTATCCAGAGGCAGGAAGATATGGAATAGGACGTTAAGTTTAAGGAAGCCCAATTTGGTTGAAATATGGAATAATATAAAATAAATCTAGAAGCGTGGTTTGGAGCCAGAAGGTCAAGGACTTTAAATGCTCAAATGCAGAACTTATATCTTTATCCTTCCTCCTTGGTGGAAATGACCTTTTCCCTCAGATCTGGCATAACATTTTGTTTGTAACTATTTGATTCATCTACTAAGGGTATCTATTAAGGATAGTGACTGGACCTGTGATTTCATTGGCATAAAGAGCTTGTGTGATGGTCTTAGAGAGTTGGGTAGAACATTGAGGTTAAGTGACTTGCTCAGGGTCATGCAAATTGTATGTGTGAAAGGCAGGACTTCAGCCTGGGCCTTGTTACCTTTGAGGCTAGCTCTCATTTGCCTACTAGATTGTAAACTCCATAGGGCAGGAGCCATCTAAACTTTATATCTCTCCAAGTGCTGAACATAATTCTCTGAACGCAAGTAGATGCTTAATAATTGTGTTGCATTGCATTTCATTGTGTTCTATTTCTTTTGAATGTTATTGATAGTATCACAATCATTTTATAATTTAACCTCAGTATTAACCGAGTAAGTGATATAATGAATATAAAGAAGCCGCATAAATTCAATTCAATTCAACATAGATGAAGCATTTCCTATGTGCAAGGCAGTGTACTAGTTGTTAAGAATACAAAAACAACAGTGGAACAATCTTGTCAGGGAGACTTATTTTCTACAAGGGGATGCGTTGATCAATCAGCAAGCATTTATTATGTGTCCATTATGTGCCAAGTACTGTGTTAAGTGCTGGGAATACAAAGACAAATGTGGAACAGTACCTGCCCTCAAAAAGCTTACATTCTAGCAGGGGAAACTGTGTACATTAATGTGTGTACACATATATACACTTTATTGTATCTTGTACATTATTATGGCATATTGTACATTATTATGGACATTAATTATATCAGTTCAGTCATTTTTCAGTCATATCCAGCTCTTCATGACCCAATTGGGGGTTTTCTTGGCAAAGATACTGGAGTGATTGGCCATTTCCTTCTCCAGCTCATTTTATAGACGAGGAAACTGAAGCAAACAGGGTTAAGTGACTTGCCCAGTGTTACACAGCTACTAAGTGTCTGAGGCCAGATTTGAACTCAGGAAGATGAGTCTTCCTGACTCCAGGCGGGGCATTCTATCCACTATGCCATCTAGCTAGCTATATACTTTAAGGAATATAAATATACTTTAAATAATATAAAGTATAATGAATATAAACTTTAATGTATATATAAATTATATATGTAGATGTATATACATGCATATGTTTATGTATACATATGAATGTATGTATGTAGATGTAGATGTGTGTGTGTACAAAAAGACAGAGAGAGACAAGCAGAGAGAGACAGAGACACACAGAGAGAGTATGAAAGGCAGGAACTAGCAGCTCATGGGATCAGGAAAGGCTTCATATAGAAGGTGGATTTTGAGCTGAATATGGAAGGAAACCCTGGATTCTGAAAGATGGAGGTAAGAAGGAAGTGCATTGAAGACATGAGAGCCAGCCAGTGCAAAGACATAGAGATAGGGGACAGAATATTACATGTAGTAAATAGCAAATCAACCAGTTTGACTGGAATATTGACTGCTTAGATGACAGTAATTTATGTGCAGTAAATCTGGAAAGACATCCTGGAGCCAGATAGTGGCAGGAGATAGAGTCTTACGTATATGCAAATAAGTAAATGCAAAGTATATAACAGAATAATTTCAAGAGTTAGAGGGTGATAAGGGGGAGAGGAGGCCTTTCCTAATGCTTCAACATGGCATGGAGAGTTTCCACTGAATCATAGGTTTAGAGTTACAAGAGATCTTAGGGCCCATCTACCCAAACTATCTCATTTTACAAAGAAGATAGTTGATGTCAAGTTAAGTGTCTAGTTCAGAATCATGCACATAGTGTCTGAGGCAGGATTCAAACTCAGGTTTTCTCAAATGAAGACCAACACTCTCTCTACTATGTGATAATGACCCTGTGTTTTTAAAGACTCTTCTGGCAGAAGATTGTGAGTTCTAGCAGGTGCTACCCAGCTTGAAAAGTATTGACTACCAGTCTGGGGACAGATTGTATATCTGTCATTTGAGGACCAACCAGTCAGGTTCAGAGAGGTTCATTTTCAAAAGATTGGCCACACGAGGATGTTTTTTTTTTCTTTCTTGGCCATGGCTATCCATTAAGATGGTATATTAATCCACAGTGATTATGATCTGTGTTGGGTAGAGGGAACATTCAGATTTTTGACATCACATAGCCTCAAAATATTAAAATAAGTAAGGAGATAAGGTTATTTTCCTATTTTGCTTGAGTCTAATGAACTCAAAGAAGAATGACCATGTCCACTTGGCTGAACAGAAGGATCTGGAATGAAAAATCATCTCTGGAAACTCATCCTCCAGATTCGGCAGCAAGATAATGGGCAGTTCCCTTTGGCTGCACGAACTTTGTTTCCTAACATTTTGTGGACACAGCTGGCTTTTAGAAATAAGCAGGCTGCTCTGAGCAGGCAAGAAGAGAGGAAAAAAAACACAAGAAAGGCAATGATCCAAAAAGCAGCAGTAAAGAAACAATGACTGAAAACACATTTGAAATAGCAGTGAATGAAATAGTGAGGCAATAGAATTTCTGAAATATACAACCAGGTAGACCTTAACATTCAGTAAAGGGGCACTTCTGGTTTTTTTTTTTTTGTCTAGACCTGGGATTTCAATGACAGGGGAAGTCTCCTGATGAGGACACTCCCTCTTCCAGTGTATATCTGGAACTTCTAGTCTCAGAGACACTTTATTGAGAAGTGAAGTGACTTGCCCAGGGTTAAATAGCCAGTACTTTCAGATTGAGAACTCAAACTCAGTCTTCCTGACTCAAAGGCCAGCTCTACACCACACCATGCTGCCTCTCAAGTCTTCAATCATGAGACATTTAATCATAGACATATATTTATTAAAATATATTTTATTATAATAAGTTTTCATATATCAAATTATATTAAATTTCAGTGTAATAAGGTAAAATGCTAATTGCCAAACATTTACTTTCCATTGCACTAAGGCCTCAAATTGCACAATGAATGCTTATTGATGATTGTTTATTGAATCATTTGAATCTAATATATGAATATTATGGAATTTCAAGTCAGTCAACAAGCATTTATTAAGTGCCTACTATGTGTCAGGTATCATGCTAAGTGCTGGTGGCACAAAAAGGGCAAAAAAAGTTATTGTTCAGTTGTTTCTTTACGACACCATTTGGGGCTTTCTTGGCAAAGATACTGGAGTGGTTTGCCATTTCCTTCTCCAGCTCATTTTACAGATGAGGAAATTGAGGCAGAGTTAAGTGACTTGCCAGGATCACGCAGCTAGTAAGTGTCTAAGGCTGGATTTGAACTCAGGAGGACGAATCTTTCTGACTCCTGGCCCAGCATTTTATCCATTGAGCCACACTCCCTGTTCTTGAACAACAACAAAAACAACTCACAGTCAAGAAAGACAACATGCAAACGACTGTGCAGACATGATATAGTAATGATAAATGGGAGATAATCGACAGAAGGAAGGCACTGGAAATAAGGGGGATCAGGAAAGGTCTCTTGTGGGTGGTGGGATTTAAGCTGGGACTTGAAAGAAGCCAGGGAAGCCATAAGGCAGATATCAGTGGGGACTTCTAGAAATGGGAAACAGTCAGTCCAGAGCTGGAAATGGAGTGTCACAGAGTACTAGGGGTGAGTAAAATACAAGCAGACTAGATAGGAAGAAAAGGGAAGGTCCTGAAAGGCTTTGAATGTAAACAGAAGGTTTGATAGTCTATCCTGGAGGTGATAGAAAGTTTATTGAATGGGGAGGTAATATGTTGGACCTGCACTTTCAGATCAATTTGACAGCTGAGTCTAGAATGGACTGGAGTGGAGAGAGTCTTGTGGCAGGGAGATAAACCAGCAGGCCATTGCAACAGTCTAGGCATTAAGTAATGAGGGCCTGCATCGATGGCAGTGACAGAGGAGAGAAGAGGGTCACAGATGAAAGTTTATATGAAGGTGAAATCAACAGGCAACAGATTAATTATGAGAGATGTGAGAGAGCAAAGAGTTAAGGATGACACCTTAGGCCATGAGCCTGGATGGCTGGGGGATGGTGGTGCCTCCTTGTTATGAAAGTTAGGGATAGGAGAGGGTTGGAGG
>NW_020954590.1:15516777-15561558 GCF_900497805.2 Vombatus ursinus | reverse complement strand
ATATGAATGGTTGTCTCCCTGTTAGAATGTAAGTTTTTGGAGAGATAGAATTGTTTAATTCTTAGTATTTCTATCCCAAGCACATAGCACAGTGACTGATGCATAGTAGATGCTTAATAAAGCCTTGAGGATTAACACCTTCAGTTCTTTTGACTGATCTCACAGTCCTGGTTGCCATCCTTTATGTGATCTTTAACCTAAACTATGATCCCCAGAACTGAACAAGATACGCCAGATGTGGTCTGATGGGAGCACAGCTCATTTTTTTATTATTGGAAGGGGAAGAGAAAAGGGAGAAGATAGGAATCACTGTGTCAAACACTTTTTTTAAAAAAAAAATCATCTCATTTGAACCTTACAACAACCCTGCAAAGTAGGTTCTATTATTGTCTCCATTTTATAGTTGAGGAAACGGAGTTAAATGGAGGTTAAATTACTTGCTCAGACTTACACGGCTTGTAAGTAAGTCTCTGCTAGAGGCTAGAGTTTTCTAAAGTCACATTACTTTTCTTGGCTGTCATATCCCACTGTTGATTCACTTTGAGCCTGTAGTCCATTAAAACTCCCTGAGCTTTTTCAGATGAATTGCTGTCTAATTAGCTGTGCTGCCCCCATCTTGCCCTTGTAAAGCTGAGATTTTGAACCCATGAAAAACTTGACACTTATCCATGCTAAATGCATGTTTTTAAATTCAGCCCAATGTTCTAACCTGTCATGATCTTTTTGAAACCAGACTCTGTCATCCAGTGTTCCATTTATCACTCCCAGATTTGTGACATACTGGATACTGGAGAAGTCTGCCATTTATGAGAATCTAACTTAATCCATGTCACAAGTTTATTGTCTGCATGTTTATTGTCTTCATATTAACTTTCTTATAAAACATTTAATTTCAAAAAATTAAACAGCACAAGGCCAAACACAGATATCTGGGGCATTAACTTGAAGACCTTTCTCCAAGCTGACACTGAACCATTAATGTTGTCTCTTATTGGAGACACCAAAGGCAATGAATGAGAACTTAGTTCCGTTGGAGAAAACCTTTCCTTATTTGAATCAATTCAGCTTGTTTTGAAATTGACATGATTCTTTTTCATTTGTGTTTTTGTTTGGAGACTGAATCTCCCTATTTTGCCCATGCTGGAAGTGAAATGGCCACACATGGTCCAGCCTCTTTACTGATTGGCACATAAGTTTTGGCCTACTGCTTTTTCCCCTTTAGATGGCCTAGTGGACCCCTGTTCCCGGAGCCTCATCATATTGACATCAGGCTTAGTGAAAACACATGATCGATTAGCTTTAACTCTGATGCATCTCAGAACTTCTGAGCTCAAGTGATCCACCATCTTTAGCTTCCCTGGTAGTGGCAATCATCTTGTGCCACTGACCCTATTTTTATAATACTGTTATGCATTTTGTATTCATCTTCTGGTACCCTTCCTCACTTCTATCTTCTTTCCACATCCTTAAAAATGTATCTACAATAGTCTCTTTAGACATAGATCTTTCCCTCCTACCTTCCTTACCAGAATTATTTGTTTATATGTCCTTATGTGTGTCTTCAAAATGCCATTTTAGAATCTAGCCAATTATCCTGAACTAACTTGGGTCATAGAATTTTAGTCCATAGGATCCTATGTATTCCTTCTTTGAGTCCTTTCAAATCTTCTCTTTCTAAATTTAGAATGAATGTCAGACTATTCCTAGCTTTTTCTTCCTTAATCACAAACTATATGAAAGATCAAATGGTCATTTACTCTCAAGATTCCCATCATTTCCATGTCAGGAACTAGTTTCCCTGAATTGGTAAGTAATAGATCCAGATTAGAATTTCCTCTTGTTTCCTCCACCTATTGAAGGAAGAAATTATCATTAAAGCAAGTCAAAAAGTCATTACCTACTCTGCTTTTGAAAAAGAGCTTCAGTAAATATCCAGATAACTGAAGTCCCCAATCACTTCTATGCCAGGATTATGATCTATTTGCCATACTCCATCTATTTTCTCTTTCTGTCCTGGTCCATGGTATCATACCATGATGACAGCAGCCTTTCACAGATTCTCACACAAATGCTCTTTCCTCTTTAAGTTCCTAGATTGACTCACATGGGCATATATTCTTAATATACCAGGCTACTTACTCTCTTCCCCGGCCCCCTTACCTATTATATTTCTTTTGAGTAAGATATGCCTTTATAAAGAAATATTCCAGGCATAAGTTTCATCTCACCACATCTCAGTGATACCTTTTTTCCAATTTGGCTTCTTGCATTAGACTCTCTTGTTATCTTGCTTGGTAGCTATACTTTGGGCATTTTTGTGTAGAGTTCTGAGGCCATGGGTCCTATTACTGCCTCTTTCTTGAAGTTTATCTCCCACGTACTTCTGAGTGTCTTAACTGCTAATCTTCCCACATTAGTAGCTACTCTTTATGTCAAGGATTCTTAATCTATTTTTTTTTTTTCATATCATGGACTCCTTTAACAGTCTGGTGAAGCTTATAGACCCCTTCTCGAATGTTTGTTACTTACATTTGAAGGTACAAATTTCAATTAGAGACTAGTGAAAATATAGATGTAATTCTTCTCTACTCAAGTTCACAAACCATTTGAAATCTCTCCATGAGCCTCTTGGAAGTTTATGGATCCCAGCTTAAGAATCCCTTCTCTCTACATAGCTTGCTGGCTATATATAGGGATTTTCTTCCCTTCTCTTTCCTTTTTAGTTGAAAACCACTTGATTAGATTTATAAGACTTTGGGCAAATAGATTTTTTCCAACACTAATTGGGCACATTTTGTCTAAAGCTAAGAGCCTGTTATTCAAGAATTTTAATCCATGGTCCTGAAATTAAAATTGTATCCTCAGATACCATCTTCTTAAGCAACTGTTTACTTCTGAAATTTGCTTTTCTCTTTTGAATCCCTTGTTTTTGATGGGCAATAGCATTGGAAATATAGCCTTTGCCCCTAAATTCTTTGGTTTCTGTTTAGCAGTGTGGTATAGTTGGAAGTAGACTCAGTCATCAGAGATCTGTTTTAGAGCTGTGCCTCTTACTAGTTGTGTGACCATTGATGAAGGACTTAACTTATATGAGCCTCATTTTCTTATCAAGTTTGGATAATATTGCTGGTAACATTTAACCTCCCAGTGCTCTAAGGAAACCCTTTAAACCTGTAAATTCTAGGTATATTTTCAGTTTTCACTGGTGGAGGGAGCTTTTATGTTGGGTATTGATAAAAATCATATACCTCAAAAAATAGACACCTCATAGTGTTTGTTGTAGGATTAAAATTAGGTAACGTAGGTAAAGTGCTAAATAAATGCCAGTTATTATTATTTTAAATAAGTTTTTATTGATGTATTTTTTACATGACTATAATTTCCTCCAGTATCTTTCTTTCTCTCAGACAGCCATCCCAAATAATAAATAGCATTTTTAAAGAGGAAGAGGGAGAGAAAAAAATCAGCATAACCAATTATATACATTGAAAAAGTCTGAAAAATGTGTGCAATCTATAAGACTCATGGACCTCCAACATCTTCAAATGGATAGGGTGGGGGGATCATCTCATGTCTCTTCTTTCAAGACATAAATGCCAGTTATCTTGAATAAATATTTCTTAAAGTATTTACTGTGTGCTAGCTACTGGGCTTGGTCTTTGTTGTATGAAGTGGTTTAAGGTAGTCAATCTAGATAAGGCACCATTTGGCAACCAACGTGAGCAAAGAAATGATGAAATCACATATGTGAGGAAATGCCCATTTTTTAAAATGACAAGAACACTGTCTCCTATGTCTCAATTGTTTCTTTTCTAGATGGCATAGTGGATAGAATCATGGACTTGAAGTTGGGAAGACTTGCGTTCAACTCCTACCTGGATACTTACCAGTTCAGTTCCCCTGGGAAAGTCATTTACTCTCCCAAACTCTCAATTTCCTCATCTGAAAAATGGGGAACATAATTGATACTGCCTGACAGGGCTGTTGTGGGGTTCAAATGAGATAATAAATGTAAAGTGCTCTGCAAACCTTAAATTGCTATGCAAATGTTAGTTATTCTGGAGTCAGGAAGACTTGAGTTCAAATCTGACCTCAGACACTTATTACCTGAGTCTGGGACTGAGGCCTGAGACTGGGGCAAGTCACTTAACCACCCTCTGCCTCAGTTTTCTTATCTATAAAATGGAGATAATAAAAGATCCTCCCTTTCAAGGATGTTGTGAGGATCAAATGAGATAATGTTTATCAAGGTTTTGCACACTTTAAGGTACCATATGAATGCTAATACTGTTACTGTTAATTATTACAAAAAATCATTAGTACCTTCAAAGAAATGAAATATTTATTTTCAAAGTTTTACTTTGAGTGTTGAAAATAAATCTTTTCTTCTACTAGCATATAGGAGTACAGGGTAATAATTTTAAAATTAGTTTAAATGTTACTTTCTTTATAGTGCTTTTCTTTTTCAGGTGTTTTTTTTTTCCAGATCTGAGGACATTCTATAAAGTTGTCAGCAACACAGGCACCCAAAAAATATTCTGGAAAGGAAAGCAGAAAGGCATAATTTCTTATAACATCAACATGAGGTTAACTCAAAGAACTACCAGAGGATCTCCTGAGGCCAGGCCAAGACATGATGCCCACTGGTTCCAGGCCTATAAACTGAAATGTTTTCCCAGCTGGAAACCGTCTGGGTGCGCTTTGCACATGGGGGCCAAATATGAGGTTCAGCTGAATGGTTCTGTCCTTCCCAAAGTTTATCTGTGGTCATGATAGTTCGAGGTAAAAAAATAAACTGTATTGAGGTGCTTTGAAATGTACCCCGCCTGACTGTAGCCTGATTTGCTGACAGGAGGAAAAAAATATCCAAAGTACAGAAATTCAGCATGTCTGCTACACGTTGAGCCAATGTCTTACAAGACACTTATCCTAATGGCATTAATGGGTTTTAGTCTACTCTTATCTCTGTAAAGCCCTTTGCCATTTTTTAAAAAGATAGAGCCATTAAAAAGTAACTCTGAGCTGTGGAGGCTGGGCTGAAGTGCTGAGAAGGTGTATATTTGCCAATTTTGAACATTTGTTGTATTGAACCACTGAGAAAGAGTGTTGCAAATCATTCTTCTTGAACAGAGGATTTGGATTCTTGTAGTGCAAGGATCAAAATCCCACTTAGATGGAGTTGGAGGAGGGAGACCTGTTAGAATCTGGAGTTTCTTGACCAAAAGAAAAACACCTCACATGCCACTCCATTTTAATAGAGTCATAAACCTCTCAATAAAGCATTTGGAAGAGAAGGGAAGAAGGGGAAGGAATATACATATCCAAGGAGAGCAACTAGTCTTCCAGAGACAGAGTGCCAATGCTAAAAAGGGCAAATAAATGTTGGTTTTTAAAAGTGAATTAACCCTTTTTAAGACCCAAGAAAAGGACACTGTTCACAATCCTGGAGTGGATACAAGAGTCTGTTTTGAAGGGAGCATGCAGGGTTTGAAAGGGAGAGATCCCAGGCTACACAGGCCACTGGCCTGGGAGGGGTTAAGCTGCATTATCTGATCTTCCACTCCTTCAGCGAACAATTAATGACCGTCTGGAGAAGTTAAAAGCTAGAAAGGAAGCCAAGGCTCTTCAAAACTCCAGCTGGCATTGAACGACAATGAAGAATTCAAAGGCCAGACAAAGCTGTTATTATAAACCATTGGCCAGCAAGAAAATGAAACCTAAAAGAGAAAAAAAAATAAGAAAAGAAAAAAAAACACAACAAAACAGGACCTGGAAATGATGATGCTTGGGAGTTAGGTAAATCAAACTCCAGTTGTTAGACGAGCTTTTTACCTTTGCAGTTACAACTTGTTTACTGAAGTTTAAGTTACAAGATTTTCTTAATGTGGCTGGAAAAGGGCTGGTAGTAAAACATGCCTCCTATGAACTTATGGTGCTTTGAAAAAAAATATCCATGATCAATTATTTTAAGTGAATTTCTTTCACGTTTAAATCAAAAGGCATGTGCCATTTACTGATTAAATAGTTAGGAGGTGGTACTGGGTGTTATTTCGGCAGGAAAAAAATGTCTTGAATTTATTTTCCTGATATCTTGTAAAAATTATTCTAATCTTGTAGGCTTAGCTAATGGACTGTCAAAAATCATCAAGTCCCAGAAGAAAAGAATATAGGATCTAGACAGGAAAGTTGGATAGAGTTAGTTTTAAAGTACCAGGGAAAAAATGCTGAGTTTTTAAAAAAAAATCTTGGGTTAAGTCAATCTCAGAGTATGTTAAAATGCTTATTTGAGTTTTATCTTCCATCTTTATATGAGCAGGAATATCTGTTATACCATTTTGAGAGTGCATAAACAGATAGGAGAAACCATTGCTGCCATGGAAACAGTCAGTCCTATATAGCTACAAATGATTTGAAGCAGGTGAAGGCAGGTGAAAGATTACTGTGGCTAGTCAGTTCCTCAGGAATGAGTATTTGTAGGGCACCAAAGGCCCTTATCTTCTGTTTTATCTAAAAACATTTATCAGGCTTACCAATGGTTTCTCCTATCTCCTTATGCACTGGCAGTTTTTGAACACATAAAGTTATGGGGATGATCAGCTTGACTTCTCCGAGTTTTCAATCTAGGACAGATAATATTGAAGGGGAAGCATAGTAGAATGGAAAGAATGCTGGGACGAAGTGGGTTCAAAACCCACCTTGGACAAGTCACTTAACTTCATTAATCCTCACTTCCCTTGTCTCTAAAATGAGGAGGTTGGCCTCTGTGTTCCCTTCCATATCTAGATTTATGATCTTATGGAGACACTTGTATAGAACACACAATTGTTAGAGTAAAAAGTGCTATACCAATTCTTGAGTGGCTAAGAAGACATTGACACCAAATATTGAAAAAAGCTATCTCTAAGGGTACTTTCAGCCCTGATTTTCTGATCCTATCATGCTATCAACATGTAAGCAATCAATTTATCAAGCAGCTACTGTGTACTGCTAATGGGCAGTTAGGTGGCTCATTGGATAGTGCACCTGAGCCTGGAGTCAGGAAAACCTGACTCCAGGTTCAGATCCAGCCTCAGACACTTACTAGAACAGCAAGAAGGTTGGTTTGTACCAGAGTGCGTGGAAGGGAGTAATGTGTAAGAAGACTGAAAAACCAAGTTGGGTCCAGGTTGTGCAAGGCTTTAAATGTAAAACAGAAGAATTGATAGTTGATCTTTGAAATAGTATGAAGACACTGGAGTTTATCGAGGGGAGGAGTGAAGTACTTTAGGAAAATCACTTTGAGTAGCTGCAGGAAGATGGATTAGAATGGGGTGAAAAGGGATAGGGAGACTAACTAGAAAACTATTGCAATAATTTAGGGCTGCAAAGAAGGAATTGTAAGGAAAGGTTTTTTTTTTTTTTGGTAAACCTGAAAACACTGTGTATATAAATGCATGTTGCTATAATTGATATAGAGCTGCTTGAGAGTAGGGATTGTTTCGTTTGTTGAGGTTGTATCCCCAGCACTTGGCCCAGTGGTTGGAGCCTTGTAGGCATTTACTAAATGCTTACTAACTGATTAATTGGAATCATGGATATAACTACATTGGAGGCAACTAGGGCTTTGATATAAGTATTGGAATCGAGGGGAATTCTCTTTCTCCTCCTGTTGCAGAATTCCAGCTGCCCAACTGGCCAACTCCTAGCCAGCCCCAGGTTGTCACCATTTCCCTCCTCTCCTCCTTACCATATTCCCATTGGAACTGCCCTCATCAAGCTACCTAGCCTGGGGTCTGTATCTAGGGATTCTGGGCATCTAGTGCCCAGAATTAGCAGGGATAGACATATTATTCTGCTCGCCCCTGGAACCCCTGTGTCTTTTGTAGCGAATTGCTTTGTCCTAGATCTATTTTTCTCACATTCCTTTCATCTTGTGGGTTCACTGAAAGCTTGGTCTCTCTTGAAGATATTATGTCTCTTGGTACTCTCTACAAGTATAGTAGCTCTTTGTCCCATTGCTCTTGACACAGGGCTAAGAGGAGGAGATGGCATTTTCCTTCATGCTTGATGCCACTCTCCAACTTTCTGCTACTTAGCAAAAATCTCTTTCCTCCTTTAAAGTTACCATGATCCTGACCAGATTGATGTTGTTCCTAACTGTGGATTTCGAGGGCCTCTCCCTTCTTCCCTGTAAGTTTAATACCTGGCTAATAATCTTTTTTGCCCCAAACTCTGACTCCTTTGAAAACTTTTATCTCTTAGTTTCTCAACTTCCTTAACTCCCATGATTTCTGTCTATAGGATACTGTAGTCTCAAATATAATGGCTATGTGTTCCTTATTACTTGTATGACCTTGGTCAAGTCACTTTATTTTTCTGGACCTCAGTTTCTTCATCTATAAAATTAGGGGAGTGAACTGGATGTCCCTTGACATATTTTCCAGTTGTAGATCTAACATTTATGAATTCTAGTTGGATTATAAGTACACCAACACTGTCATACTGGCTCAGAATCTCAATAATTTAAGCCCAGTATGTATTCAGTGGTCAATAGAGGATGTAAGGTCAATGCTTTGTGTGGGCATGACTGTTTCTTGTCTGACAAATTCAAAGGTTAGGCATATCTTAGATGACAGAGTCCTGGTCTCATTTTTTTGTATGTGTGGTTTCCGACCTAGGGCCAGATGAAATGTTTTGATAATTGGTATTTCAGGCTAAAAGGAAAGTCTAGAATTCAACTTTTATCATCACTGGCATTTTATATAGTGATGATATCCTGCTCTCTGTTACACCCCTCCCACAGCCTCAGGCCAACAAAACCAGCGGAAATTCCTTAAACTAACTCTCCTAGGGGCAAATAAATGTGGCAGCCATTCCCTGGGTGTTTGGGTAAGCTAACTGAAACTCCAGTGAATTACAGAGCTTGAAACAATTGGGTTAGGGCATGAGAAGTTTGATTTCATGTTAAACTATGTTAACATGTAAAGCCTGATATTTCTCTATACTCTTGCTTGGAAAGATTTAAAGTCAGAAGACCTGAATTCAAAAATACCAGCTCTCTCATTTATTATTTGTGTGACATTGGGTTATTAAATTCATTTTAGCTCTCTGAGCTATAGTTTCCTCATCTGCAAAATAAGGGGATTGGACTAGATCTCAAAATTCCCTTATGTACCCAAATCCTATTACCTTATGATGTACTTCATCTTTGACTTTTGCAAAATTGCCACCAGCCAGTTTAGTGACCAGCAATCTTTTATAGCTGGAGGACATAGTCCATAAGTGCTGTGTAATTACTGCACCTTCAGCGATGCAATTCAATGCCCGTACACATATGCCAGGTGTCAACATTCTTTGCACTAGCATACTGCTCCCTAGGCTGTATTGGAATACAACTATGCTAAATCCTTGATTCCTTTTCAGCTGATGTCATCAATCTCAAAATCCTTACAGATAATCTATTAATATGATTGCTGAGCCCCTGGGAGTGATGCTTGAAAAAATAATCATGGAGACATGGAGAAATTGCCAGCATGGAAAAGAGCAAATGCTGTCTTGAATTTCAAAAAAAGGGAAGAGCATTGTTTCAGCAAACTATTGACTAAGCAGCTTGACTTTGATTCTTGGCAAAATTCTTATATGTATTTTTAAAGGGACTAGTAGTGAACATTTAAAAAAGGAAGATGTGGTCAAAAGGAACCAAAATTCTTCTATCAAGAAGAGGTTATGCCCAGACTAACCTTAGTTTCTTTTTAAGATATGCTATTAGACATAAAAGGAATGTGATAGAAAGCATTTACCTCAATTTTAGCAAAATGTTTGACATTGTCATTCATGCTATCCTTGGAGACTAGATTAAGTGATACAGGCTAGACAATAGTGGATTCAAAACTAATTGAAAGGTTGGACGTAAATGTGGTCTACAATGGGTAAATCTCAATTTGGAAGGAGCACTCTAATGAAGTGTCCCTGGGATCTTTGTTTTACCAAATCTGTGATTTGGATAAAGTTTTAAATGGTATGTTTTTCATATATATCTTTATTATTTGAAGTACTATTGGGGATTACATTAAATTTGTTTTGTTTGTCTCAGTGGCCAGAACAAAGGACAATTATGGGAAGTTGCAGAAGTCGAATTTGTATTGATTTAAGGAAAGTCAGTGTAATTATTTGAGCTGGCCAAAAGTGAATTAGACTGTGGTGAGAAGGTGTTCATATGGAAGTTGGTTAATCACCTGTCAAGGAAGCTATATAGGATATTTTTTGTCACAAGTTGAATTGGATGGCTTCTGAGGCCCATTCCAAATGCTAAGATTCTGTAAATTTCCCAAAGGAATTCTTGAAATTCATTACAAGTCATGTTCATTAATGCTTCTTTTATTTGTCCTAAACTTACTTCACTTGAGTTTCAAAAGTTGTCACCTCTTCTAGTGTTTCAGGATGGAGTGATCAAGTATATTTTCACCTTATCTAGTTTGTTTATAATTTAACTACATCTTTTTTTCTGTGGCTCCACAGATAGGATGAAGATTTATTAGAAACTTTTTCACCTCTCCTCATGCGTTAGACTCTTTCACTAATCATCTTACCACTCTTCTCATATGAACCTTCTCTAGTTTCATTCTTGTTTTTTTGTAAATTATCTAGCAGAATTTCAGTCTTCCAGATATGTACACACTATAGTTTTATGGATAAAATGTTTTCTGTTTTTTTTTCTCTCTCAAAATCTTTCTTGATGATGCCTAACAGTGTCTCATGGGTCCCTTTTCTGGTGTACATTTGAAATCTCACAGACATCCATTCCCTATGCATAGTAGTCTTTAAACCCTGAAATGCATAACTTTGTGTTTGCACACCCTGACATTCAGCTGCCACCCAAATCCTTCCAATTTTCTACTAAACTTGGCTGCTCTGAGCTCTAAAATCTACTTATCTTTCACCTATATTTGACAAAGACTGTTATCTCATTACTTTCAACTCCTTCCCAGCCTTCTTGCAATGGCCACATACTAGTAATTATTGTAGATCATAGGATTATGAAAAGCTTACTTTGTACCTCCATGCTTAAAACGTACAACTATGGTAGGTGAAATCGTCCAGATCCAAGGGGCGAATATTGATTCACAATCTGGGGATAAGGTCAGAAGGAAATTGCATATCTATTTGTGAATGAAGAATAATAAGGATTTACATTTAATGAATAGGATAAATGGAATATTCTCAGATACTTCTTCAGCATTTAACCCTGCTCAATACCTGATCCTTCTGAATTTAGTGACATGCCACTCTTATGGCTCACCTTATGCTTCTCAAATCTTTTATTTTTTGGGTCTCAAAATGTGTCCTCTGATTATTAAATTAATTTTGGTTGCTTCATTACTTGATTGGTTGTATTTTCTCATGGAGAAGATGTAAAGCTATAGATTTCTTGTAAAGATGGAGAAATATGGATTTGATAATAATCTAACCCGATGGAAACAGAGCAGATTGGATGGCCTACTTACAGAATGGTTGTTGATTGTGCAAAGTCAACATGGCAGAAGGTCTCTAGTGGAATATTTGTTTGGCCTCTGCTGTTTAACATTTTTACCAATTACTTGGATAAAGGTGTAGGTGGGAAGATATTAAATTTGCAGATGATATAAAACTTGGTAGGATAGCTAACACATATATGATAACAGAAGAGAGTTCCAAAAGGATCTTGAAAGGTTAGATAGAACACTGGACTGAATCTCTTAGAATGAAATTCATTAGGGATAGATGAAAATTCTTGTACTTAAATGCAAAAAAATTCAACCTCACAACTATAAGATGAGAATTTGTTCTGAAAAGATCTGAGAGTTCTAGTAAATTGCTAACTCAGCATCAGTTGAGTGTATTGTAATATTCAAAAACAGTTAATTTGATCTTTGGTTGCATTAAGAGGGACATAGCTTCCAGGAATATGGGAATGATAGTTCCACTTTACTCTACCCTCATCAGACTTCATCTGGAGTACTGTGTTCAGTTCTGAGCATCCCAGTTTAAGAAAAAACATAGATAAGTTGGAAAATGTCCGGAAGAAGGCAACCAGAATGGTGAGGATCCTTGAGTTCATATTGCATGAATATCAGGTGGAGATGTAATAGCAGTTTTCAAATATTTGAAGGTCTGTCATGGGGAGCAGGTAGTAGGCTTATTATCTTTGGCCTCAAAAGGGAAAACTAGGATTAATGAGTGAAAGTTGCAAAGAGGCTGATTTTTGACTCAATGTCAGTAAAACTCCTTAATAATTAGGAACATCCCAAAGTGGAATGGATTGCTTCAAGAGATGGTGAGCTTATCCTGCTTGGAAGTCTTTGAGAAGATGCTGAAATGCCACTTTTGGGGTGTGTGGTAGTGGAAATTACTTTTGCATATGGGTTGGAGTAGATGGTTGCTGAAATCCCAGATCTTAATCTCAGCTCTGCCATCCTTATTTTTTCCATATTCTCTCCTTTGTCAATTTTACTCACTTTCCTCGTCTTAATGATCAACTCTGTAGGGGATTCCCAGTCACTTAACTTTCTGAGCCTCAGTTTGCTTGTCTGTAAAATGAGGCCATTGAACTAGATAGTGTCTCAGATCCTTCCAATCTCTAAATCTATGATCCTATAAGGTCCAAATTTGTCCAGGGTTATACAGCTTTTAAGTGTCTGAAGCTAGATTTAAATTCATGTCTTCTTGACTCTGGGGCCTGCTCACTATCCACTGTACCACCTACCTCCTTCCTCCCTCAGTACCAATCCATTAAAATTTAGAACACACAGTCCAGTACCAGAAAGGATTTCCATTTGTCTTTTAGTTATTCCCAGATTCATTAACAAGTCTATAGTTTTGAGTCAAGTCAACAGCAAGTATTCATTAAGTGCTTATTATGTGTCAGGCATTGCACTAAAAACTGGGAATACAAATATAGGCTCTTGACATCAAGGAACTTACATGTTAATGGGGTGAGATAACACATAGTAACAAACTAAAATGTGGGGGATGGTACTTGCATGGAACCATGGAAGAGAAAGCTTAGAGAGTCAATAGTGGAGCCCAGAGAGGAATGAAGACATGGCAGGCCTGGGTGCTTTCCTTAAGATAGAAACTAAGAGGGACCAGCCAGAGGAAGGGGCCACAGAAGTGGAGTGCATTTTCAGTGTGAGAAGAGCTGATGGGAAAGTGAACTTCAAAGTGAGGATGCTGCTGTGGCAAAGTAAACGAACTCAGGAGATAAGCCCAGGGAAGAATACCATTCCAGTGACTATCATACCAAACTTCTGAATGATAACAACTAACATTTATATGTGCTTTATTTAAGATTTGCAAAGTATTTTATACATGCAAAAATTTATCTGGTCAGCATGGAAAGATATGGTGACTCAAATGATCTTTAAATATAAACAATATAGGAAGCACTCTGACTCCGTATGAATGGGACTTTTTACTCTTTTAAGTGACCAAGAATCTGTGTCAAGGGAGAAAAGGGCTAATCAAATCCCAGGGGGCAGCTCTGTTACCTATTAGGGAAAACGAAGCCCTGTTTTGGGGAGTCAGAGGAATCTCAGTTCTATCATGACAGCTGAGGATATTGGGGTATAGACAAGTGAAGTGATTTGTCAAAGGTCACACAATTAGTCAGTGGCAGAGCTGGGACTAGAACCCAGGCCTTTTGAATTTTGTATCAGTATACTATTCTCTACCTAGGTCACATTTTATGTGGACCATAAAGGTAGGGGAGAGGAAAGAAGAGAATAAGCATTTATATAATACCTGCTATATGCCAGGCACTCTGCTAAACTCTTTCCAAATATTATTTCATTTAATAAGAGCAGAAGAATAGAGAGAAGACCTAAAAAGTGAGAGGATACCAAAGGCATGCAAAAATCCAGAGATTAAGCCATGTGTATGTGTGTGTGTTTCTATGTAGTTGAACTTTCAAGCCCAAAGGGGAAGGGAATTGCTTTATTATCTTTCATTTTGGATGATTGTGGAGAAGGTGCTTTAATAATAGAATGGAGGTACCATGTTAAGATGGGAGGGGAAGGACATTCCAGGCATAGTTTGCATCCTGAGAGTGCACTAGGAATTAAAAGTAAAGGGGAGAGGCTCAGATTAAGGCAGTGATGAGCTGTCCTATCTGGGTGGAGTGGGTAAGATAGGCAGAGGAGTAAGGAAATGTGAAAGTTCTCAGGTAAATCCAGAACAGCACTGAAATATTTGAACCCAAAGTTAAGACACTTGGTTTGATGTCATACAAAATTTAAACTACTTTAGAATTTTTAAGAATAGTATAATTTTGTCAAAATTCCAGAAAGGATTTTTGTTGATGCATAGGATTGACCTGAAAAAGAATTTGGTCACATTTTTATCAGAACAATATAAAAATGATCACCTCTTTGTTTTCTCTGAAGCTTATAAAGTCCAATCTTGATTTCTTCCTAAACTTCACCTGTGAATTTCCAATTGCCTTCTGAACACTGGCACTTGCCTCTGCCATGAAACCTCAAACTCCCTGTTTCCAAAACTAGGGGGTAGGGTTGTTTAATAAAAACACATGAGACACAGTGGAAAAAACAACATGTTTAAAGTTAGACATCTTGTATTAGGACCTTCTCTACTATTTCTGAGGTATATGACCTTGGGAAGATGATTTCCATTCTTTAGACCCCAGTTCCCTTATCTCTAAAATGCAAAAACAGTTACCAATTTTTTCAAACCTTTTCACCTAGTAATTCTGCCACTGTAAAGAAGTCAAAGGGGGTAAGAAAGTTCTTTTTGGGACAGCAAAGCCTAAAAACAAAGTGGGTGATAATCAGCTGGAGAATGGTTGAATAAATTGTAGTATATGTGGATGGAAAGGGAAATAATTTTATTACTAGAAATGATAAATATAAGGAATTCAAATGTAACAGATGGAAACACTGCTGGATTCATGGGGGCTAGGGCTCCCATCCTCTCTTTTAAAGGAATCCCTAGCTCTGAACCCACATGTTCACTCTGTGTTCAGTCTCAAGAACATGAAGAGTGGGGTCAGGCACTTTTTCTTGACATCTGGCCTTTTATACTCCCATCCTAGAGCCTTGGAGAGAGTCATATTAAGTTTATGTGTGGCTCATGCTTAGGATGTCCCCAAGAGGAAGTACAGAGGTACTCAATACACAATGTAGACCAGATATGGGAGAGGTATTTGTCTACTCTACTAAAAAGAAATGCTTAAAATGTAAGATTCAAAAATACATATTGGCAAAGACTTATGGTAGAGATATGAAAGAATAACTTAAAATCATTTTTATATCCTCCCAGGAGTTGATACCTTAGTTGATACCTTTGATGATACTTCATCAAAACATGAAATATTTTGTGAGACAGCTAAATTGTCAGCTCATCTTCACATCCTTACAGGTCCATGTCTTCTGAAAAACTAGGTCAGTGACTGGACTCATCCTGTCAATGATCATTTTCTCCTTCAAAAAGAAAAACACTGTAGTAGTTGTAAGGAAAACCTCCCAGAACCAACCATGAGATTCATGAGTACCAGACCTCTAAAACACACAAGGTTGGCTCTAAGACTGGAAATAACCTGTCTCAAGAACACTTTTCAGTCACCTATGCTGAGGCAAAGAAACATAAAGGTGAAGAGGCAGCCAAGGTCTCTAACCGCTAAGTATGAGTAGTCACCATTTTTTCCTAGGGTAAGAAAGGGATTCTCTGAGATAGTTTCAAGCCACATGTTCAGGAGAGTGGAAGAACAGAGAGTGCTAGAGGGGGCAGTTACTCCTTTTAGGGTCTATTGAATGGGTGGCTCTTTTTGGCTCAGTGGTATCTGTTCTGTAACATAGCTTTGACGTAGGGAAGACGAAAGGTGGCACATGGGACACAAAAACCTCTGATTGCTCATGTCTTTTACTGGAAAAAGTCAGAACCTACGTGTTATTGGAGGAGGCTCAGCTCCAGGGCTGAGACATGCAGTACCAGAAGGGGCCCAGTTTCAGCCATGCTTCATAGCTGTACTCCAGCCAGATTTGATGGGGTGGGGGTTCCTTTGATTCTATTACAGAAAATTGTATGAAATGATGCAGAGCAAAGAAAGTAGAATGATAAGATTAGTACACAACAATTATAATAAAAGTAGTTTAGGCAGCTAAACCCTAATTAATTATAATCACTAATTTTGGTTCCAGAAACAACTGATGCAACACACTTTACTCCTCTAAGAGAAGTGGGAAACAGTAAGCGTGGAGTTACATATACTATCAGATGCCATTGCTTTGTCAATTGGTTTTGCTTATTTTATTTGTGACAAGGAAGGGTTCAATGAGGTGGGATGTGATTATAATGTGGGGAAAAATGGTATTTTAATAACCATTAAAACAATATTCTTAACCTGGAATCTATGATTAAAAACCATTTTTTTGATAACTTTCAATATAGTTCATTTCCTTTGTAATCCTATATATTTTATTTTATGCGTTTCAAAGCATTATTCTAAGAAAGAGTCCATACATTGCCAAAGGGGTCCATGACACAAAAAAGGTTAAAGACCCTCAATTTAAAACATTTTTTAAAGGAAAAGAAGACAAGCCCAACAGATTGAAGTGACTTCATCAGAGTCACAAAGCCAGTTAATGTCAGAGGCAAATGCCATGATGTCTAATTCAGTATTTTTTTTCTGTTCTTTCACTTCAATTTGTAAAGATTAGCCAGCAAGAGAAAGTATTAATTTTTTCTTAACTATGAATAAAGGAAAGAAAATATATGGTGGTTACTTGTTTGAACTAAATGGAATCAATTCGACAATAAATTCTATATTATCAGATTCCAGACTGGCACACATACATCTGAGCTGACCTAATTCTGAAATAGGAATACTTAGGTTGGGGTAGAGAGGTCTTACCGGTGAGGAGGTGGGAGGTTGGATATCAGCATTGTCTTGAAGTATCTGAAGGGCTGTCTTATGGAAGAGGGATTAGACTTGTTCTGTTTTGCCCTAAAGGGCACAACTAGGAGCAGGAGATGAGAGTGACAGACAAACTGATTCAAGCTCATTATAAAAGGAAAAAAAAAATCCTAACTCTGAGAGCTACTTCTGAATGAGAAAAAGTCACTTCATAAGACAATGGATTTCCTTTCATGGGAGCTCTTATTGCTCATTGGATTATCACTTATTGGGGGTAACTATAGAAGGAATTTGTAGCGAGGTACCAACTGAACTCGATGTTTTCTGAAGTTCCTTATGGCTGTGAGAGCCAACTGACTACAACAGAGTAATGCAACCTCCAGCTGTCTCCATGAGAACTGTCTCTATTTCTACTCAGCAGAAAATATTTCTTTTCAAGATTTTTTTTTTTAAATAAGGATAGTCCTCTGTCCTTTCCCTTTTCAGAACCAGAAGTCTGGAGTATTAATGCTACTCCTACTATCATTACTATTATGATCCCAGATAACGCAACAGATTTATATAGTTCTTTAAGCTATGTTGAGTACAGTTTTAAGTTTTAGTGCTTAAACAAGCACTAGTAATTTTTATAATTATAATTATTATCAATATTATTATTATAATTTATAATATGCATATTTAGTCAACCAGTCAACTAGTATTTACTAATTGCCTACTATGTGCCAGGTACTGTGCTAGACTGTGAGGACAGAAAGAAAAACAAAAAATTGTCCCTTCTCTCAAGGAGCTCACAGTCTAATGAGGGAGACAAAGTGCAAATAATTAGGTACAATCAAGATATAAACAGGATAAACCAGAGGTAATCTCAGAGGAAAGGCGCTAAGAGAACTGGGAAAGGCTTCTTTTTAAAAGAAATATGCATACATACATAAATATATATTTCATTAAATATTTCTCTATTACATTTAAATTTTTTAACATTCATTTTTAAAAATTTTGAGTTCCAAATTCTCCTCCCTCCCTCCTGCCCTTCCTCCACTTGAGAAGGCAAGCAATATGATATCAATTTTATATGTGAAGGGATGCAAAATACATTTCCATATTGGCCATGTCGCAAAAGAAAACATAAAATAAAGAAAGTAAAAAAAATGCTTCAATCTGCACTCAGAATTCATCAGTTCTCTCTCTGGAAGGTTGATAACGTTTTTCATTAATGGGTCCTTTGAAATTGTTTTGTATCATTGTCTTGATCAGAGTAGCTGAATCTTTCACAGTTGATTATCATTATAATGTTGCTGGTTTGTTGGTAATATATAGAAATGCTGATGACTTATATGGGATTATTTTATATCCTGAAACTTTGCCAAAGTTATTAATGGTTACAGCTAGTTTTTAAATTCTCTGTGGTTCTCTTAAGTATGGCATCATATCATCTGCAAAGAGTGATAGTTTTGTTTCCTCATTTCCTATTTTTTATTCCTTCAATTTATTTTTCTCATCTTATTGCTATACTTAGCATTTCTAACATAATATTGAATAATAATTGTGATAATGGACATCCTTGTTTCACCTCTGATCTTATTGGGAAGGCTTCTAGTTTATCCGCATTACAGATAATGCTTGCTGATGGTTATAGATAGATGCTACTTATCATTTTAAGGAAGACTTCATTTATTCCTATGCTTTCTAGTGTTTTTAATAGGAATGGATGTTGTATGGGAAAGGCTTCTTTAAAAAGGTGGGTCTAGGGGCATTTTGGTGGCACAGTGGATAGAGCACTGACTCTGGAGTCAGGAGGACCTGAGTTCAAATCTGACCCCAGACATTTGACACTCACTGGCTGTGTGGCCCTGGGCAAGTCACTTAACCCTAATTGCCTTGCCAAAAAGAAAAAGAAAAAGGCGAATCTTCACCTGAGACTTGAAGGAAACCAAGGAAGTTAGGAGGTAGAGATGGGGGAGAGTGTTGCAGGAATAGGGGAGAACCAGGGTCGAGGCTCAGAATATTGTGAGTGTGGAGTATGGTGTATGAGGAATAGTAAAGAGGCCAGTGTGTGGTGAGGAGAGTAAGGTTTAAGAAGACAGGAAGTTCTTCTCGAACCTTCATTCTAATTAGTTCCTTTCCTCAGGAATTATCCTTCAATAGAATTACCGTTTTCCTAGCCCATTTCATTGTGCATTTTGAAATACCAAGATCATAAACCTCCTTATGTCCTCTAACTTCTCACCATTCCCAGTAGATTCCAGTAGAATGTGAGTTCATTGAGGCCAAGGACTATTTGTTTTGTTTGTTTCTTTGTTTGTCTTTGTACTCCTAGAAACTAGCATAGTGCCTGGCACAATTATCAGTACTTAAATGCTTGTTGAATTAAATAGAACCAAAATAATTTCTACAGCCTTGCTTTAAAGATACGCTTTTTATATCTAATCAATCAATCAATCAATTGATCATTGAGCAGACACTGACTTTGCATCCCTAGCTAGTTGCTAGGGATACAAAGGCAAAAATGAATTAGTCTCAGGGCTCAAGAAACTTATCCTTTATATAGGATACAAAATATACACAAAGATATATATGTATGTATATTATATATATGCCATATATGAAGTCAATAGACATTAAAACATTTTTGGGGGTGGTGGTTGAGGAATGCACTAAGAATTGGAACAGCTTCATGTAGGAGGTAGCATTTGGACAGTGTTATTAATAGAAAAAAGATTGCAAGAGGCAGAGGTGAGAAGGGAGTACATTACAGGCATTGAGAAGAGCCAATGGGAAGGTGCAGAGACAGAAGTTGGAAAATGGAGTGTCATATGTGCAGAGGAGTTTGTTCAGACTGATATGTATGTAAATGCTTTAAAAGGCAAAGAGAACAGTTCATATTTGAATCTAGAAGCAATAAGAAGCCATTTGAGTTTGATGATTTGGGGGAGTGATAGATCTGTGCTTTAGAAAGATCATTTTGGTAGTTGTGAGGAGTTGATTGGAGTGAGGGGAGATTTAAGGCCAATATCAATTGGAAGGCTAGTATGATACAGTCAAGAAGGGATGGGGGCCTGAACTAGAGTGAACACTATGTGAGTACAAAGAAAGGGGCAGATGTGAGAAATGTTATGGAAGTAGAAACAGCATTCTATTAAATCCATGTTTACAACTTTTCTCACATTTGATCCCCCCCCAACTTCTTTAGAAATAACTTTAATTCATGTCTCCAATGAAGCAGATTTTCTTGAACGTTATCTAATCTAAAAGTGTCCAGCTTTCCTTTTGCTTTTCTAATGAGGGTGTATATTTCCTAAAATGATTAGAAATAATTCCAATGAGCAAAAAAAATCAAATCAACCTTGTTTCCTTTTGGCAACAATCATTTCCTCCTTACAAAATTCATACCTATAGTAATACATTTTCCCATGCTAGATGGAGTGAATAATTGAATTGAATAATCTACTCAGTGTTTTTGACCCATCGATATACATATATAGAAACACACACATACACACGTATGTATGTATGTATGTATGTATGTATGTATGAGCAAGTTTCACAGAACCTTGGACTTGGAGTCAGGAAGACCAGAATTCAAATCTAGTCTTAGATACTGACTAGCTGTATGACCTTGGGAAAATCACAATTTTTCTCTGCCTCAGTTTTCTCAACTGTAAAATGGGGATGATTCCCTATTTCCCAGGGTTGCTGTTACAGGGTTACAGATATTTGTAAACTGCTTCAGGGGTGGCTAAGTGGAGCTGTAGATACAGCACCAGCCCTGAAGTCAGGAGGACGTGAGTTCAAATCCAGTCTCAGACCAGACACTTGACACTTACTAGTTGTGTGACCCTGGGCAAGTCACTTAACCCCAATTGCCTTAAAAAAAAATAAAAAATAAACTGCTTCATAAAACTTAAAGTGCTATACATAAATGCTAGTTCTTACTATAATCTTTTTTTAAATTTTTTTTTTTTGGCTAGGCAATGGGGTTAAGTGACTTGCCCAGGGTCATACAGGTAGTAAGTGTTATGTGTCTGAGGCCAGATTTGAACTCAGGTCCTTCTGAATCCAGGGTCGGTGCTCTATCCATGGTGCCACCTAGCTGCCCCTAAATCTTTTTATGAATCTTTTTTAAATCGAATGAGGCAAATGTTTTTTTGGTGGTTAACCTTTACACTATTCTTGAGTGATAATCAGAATTGTTACGTTTTACCACTAAAGCAGATATGAAAAATTCTGCTAAGAAGCCATCATGTCTCAATATTTCACTTTGTTCAGCATGGCTACTTCCTTCATGTCTTTGTGAATCACTCTTGTCTGATAAAATTCATTATCTGGTAGTCAGCTCTTTGGTGATAAGTTTCTCTGAACTCAGTTAGGCTGGTCCTTAGATGGCAGATATACAGTCCATGGCCATACTCAATGAGTTTCTGACTCAGCAGGATTGGAAGAACTTGTATTCTAATTGTATAGCCCTTGAGATACCAAGGTCATTAACACACCATCCATGCTGAATAAAACTTTATATGGAGGCGTGACTCAATGATACAAATAAATATTTCTTTAAAAGTGTAAGAATGACATGTGGAAACAGAAATCACTCCATATAATGCAAATATTATGAGTTTCTTGGCTTGCTAGTTTTGGCTAATTTCTTCACTTGCCACACCCAGTTGCCCAATATGAACCTAATGACAGTGACATTCAAATATCTTTGCAGACCTCTGTTTCTTAGCCAACACATCATGAGACTAAATGCCATTATACTATTTATTTCTTTGAAAGAAAATTTATTTGTATACTTTTAGGGGAAAGAAAATCAAATGTTAATAACCAAATTACTCTATTTGTATAATTTCATTATTACCTTTAATTTAGGCTTTTTTTCAAGTAGCTGTCAGCTGCTGAGAATTCCATTAAGCTGATGTATTTCTGAATGAATACAGATGTATAATGTTGTGTCTGTTCAATAATAGAATTCTAGGTGACCTAGTTGCTTAGTGGCCATTGATTAGTTGCCAAGATATGTGTTTTGCATGAATCTCATGCTTTGGTATATCTCCTTGACATGGAAATGGCGATCAGAATGTCTCATGTTCACTGAGGTGTGAAAAGACTTTATTAAAAAACATTAAGGAGCCAGCATTTGACACTTTTACTACATGTCTTTATCCACATGGTCAAATGATGACATTCTCTCCTTTATTTGGGTCTCTCTGGGCAATATTGTTGGACTTCTTGTTTATTTCGCCTTCCAGATTGTCAAGTTTCCTGCCATTTATAAACCAAAGAATGGTGATTAAATTGTTCATTTATATCTCTAGGAAGGGCATAGACAAAAGGCAATACCTAGTCAAAGTAATAGTTGCATGTGAAACCTATTTTAATATTTGATTTTCTATTTAGACTAGGTACAATTCTATCCAATACAGCTTAAAATATATGGTTCTTGGGAAATTTAGATGGAAAAATGCTCATGTAGGAATTGTTTTTTCATGGAGCAAGAACTTACTGTAAAGCTAGGCCATAACTTTCATAGAAGTTGTCCTCCACTGGGATTCTGGGATTTCCCAGAGTTTCCATGGAGCAAGTTTTCAGGCCAGATAGGCACTGGATCTTACTGTGGGCCAAGTGAAGGCTGCTGCCAAGTATTTCCTTGCCTTTTAAAAACATGAGAGAGAATAACAACAACAATAGCTCTAATTAGTGTAGTATTTTCAGTTTTGTAAAGCAAATTACGTACTTTACTGCCTTTAATCCTCACAACAATCCTCTGAGGTAAGTGCTAAAAGTATGAGTATTCCCATTTTATAGATGAGAAACCTGAAATTCAGAGAAGTTAAAAGACTTGTCCACATTTATGCAGCTGGTATCAGAGGTGGAATTTGAACTCAGGGCTTCCTATTTTCATGTCTAGTGTTCTTTCCAATAAGGCAAACTGCTTCAAGGAATGACATACTAATATCATATGATCATAATAGCTTCACAAGAGTTACCTTACTTTACAGGTTGATAATCAATCAACAAATATTTGTTAAGCATCTACTGCAGATCCCTCTGCCTCCCACTCTCTCAGGGAAGACACTACATCTATTTCTCATGGTTTTAGGGTCCTTTGAGGGGTTGGAAAATTTCTCTTCTTTAATGCCATTGGCTGGTACCCTTGCTGGCTGTGTTCCCTCCTTCCCATGTTGTCAGGGGTCTGTATCTAGGCCCTCAGGTCCATTTAAACACTTTAAATTAGCTCTTACAAAGGATATTTACTTCGAAGATAATATCAAGAAGAGACACACAAATATTTCCTCCAGTGCCTCCAGGGCATACCCTCCATTACAGCACTTCAGTCTCTGGGAGAGTAGGCTGAAAATTTAGCTCAGTTCCTACATAGCATTGATCCTACCTAGTTCATGTCCAGTTGTGTCATGACTGCTTTCTGATGGGCTGAGGAACCAGTGGTCATTCCCAAAGAATATTCTTTGTTTCTTGGGGTATGGATGCTATTTTGATTGTGAAATTCAGATTGGATTCTCATTCCTCAATTCCTGTGGCTCACTCTCTTGACAAAGGCTCGAGACTCCATTCCCTCCTTACCCTGAGAACGGAAAAGAATGAACAAAAAAGGCCAAGGATCTGGGCCATTTTCTTGAGCTAAGAGTGGGATGAGGGGGAGGGGAAGAAGGCCCTAAGACTTTTTGCCACATCTCATCAGATACCATGAATGAAAGAGTCACGGAGCTCCTCAAAACATGAATGTATCAAAGAGTCAGCAAAAGTTGACTCAGGTCTTTTTGAAGATCCCAATAGTTTTTGGTTATATTGGTTATGCAACCAATCAAAAATGACTCATCCTGGGGCAGTTAGGTGGTGCAGTGGATAGAGCACCGGCCCTGACGTCAGGAGGATCTGAGTTCAAATCTGGCCTCAGACCAAACACTTGTCACTTACTAGCCGTGTGACCCTGGGCAAGTCACTTAACCCCAATTGTCAAAAAAAAAAAAAAAGACTCATCCCAACCATATAGTTAGCCAATTGGAACTAGTTGAAGAGTATCCCCACATTCTTCACCGTGTCTTTAAGGCTTTCTGTACATATTGTTACTCTTCCCTCAGAAGCCATTTCTTCAGCATACTTTATATAAAGAAGTTGCATCAGCTAAGCAAGCTTATGGGGTTTGCACATGTGCTGGATCATTAAATAATGACTTGTCCATGACAGTTATGAAGAAATTATAGTACTGAGTCCAATATCTGGGACCTGATAATGTAAGCAAGTAGACAAACTTGTTTGTGTGAAAATTACTATCAGAAAGGCTCTCCAAACCATTTAATTTCTGATTGTGGAAGCCCAGGGGAAGAGTGAAGAACAATGGTCAACTTCATTCATTCATTCATTCATTCAGTTAATCACTCAGTCATTCCATTCAACAACACTGCTAGACTTTGGGATACAAATTAAAGCATGCAAGCAAATTTGCAGTATGCAAACTTACATTCTACTAGAGATAAAATTATTGCCTCTACATTTCATTTTAAATAAAGTTCATACATACTTATGGTATCATAGATTTAGAAGTCAATGAGTAAAGTCAACAAGCATTTTACTAAGAGCTTACTGTGTACAAAGCACTGAGAATATAAATACAAGAAGAAAGGCATATAGTCCCTGCCCTAAAGAAGCTTATTTTCTAATAGGGGAGAGAATATATAAAAGGAAGATAAAAGGCTGAGTGGTATCCCTGTGGGTTATGATAGAGAAAGTCCTGAGAATCAGGGGTAGAGTCCAGAGAAGAATGAAGACATGGTTGGCTTTCACCATTTTCCTTCAAGTGGAGGTTCGAGAAGGAACTGGTCAATCAGAGGAAGGGGCTTTGAGGATGAAGTAGACTTCTAGTGGGATAAGTACAGGAGTAAAGTGAACTTCCAAGATTAGGAGGCTTCTGCTGCATGGGAGAGAAAATTTTTGCCCAAAGAGATGGAGGAGGCTTCAGAGCTCCCCTTAATATCCTACTTAACACCTAAACCTTTCTGTTTTAGCCAGTGAAGAAATAGGCCAGATAAGTGGCTTGCCTAAGGTTACATGAGTCATAAATGTCAGAGCAGAGGCTTGAACCAAGGTCTTCTGTCCTCAGACTGGATGTTCTTTTCCATTTTATCATTTTACCCAGGAACAGGGGAAAACATTCTTATTAAATGAAAGGAAAACATCTCATTCTTTCAAAGCTTATTTTGTGCTATCTTTGATGGTTTTCAGGAACCAAAACTAATGGCCACTGGGTTTGAAGGGAAGCAACATCTGTAGACAATTTGTAACGGTGCTAAAATGCATCACCAAAGCATTTGACACTTAACTCACCCCAACCTAAACTCTCTCTCCCCTTAAATAGCCAGTGTGTGTCCCATTTGGCAGTAATTTTGAAAGAGGCCCCTGTGCTTCTGACAGCTCTCTGTCTGTCCAAGTTTCAGTGTCATTAATATGCTCAGTATAAGAGACTAAATCTTCAAAGGGACTTGCCGGAGTTGCAAACACTACATTTTCAATTACACACTAAATTAGGCACATGATTGAACACTAACATTTTCGAAAAGGTGGTGACTAAGTGATTTCCATCTATCAACTCAGCAGCAACACTCTGGCCAAATCATCACCCTCTGTCTGAGCTCTCAGATTTACCAAGAGTTTTCAACCTTTTTGTCTATAACCTTTTGGGGAAAAAAAACCCAACAACAGGAAATGGAATCTCTTAAGTGAAGGGAAATGCCTGGACCAAGACTTAAACAACAACTAAACAGTAGAGAAAGAATTCATTTCCAAAAAATCAGGCGGGAGAGCAAGATTCTGAGCTATGCAAGAGTGTTAAGCTAAGGAGAAGAGACCAGGTGTAAGGCAATTGAAGCAACTGCAGTTTCCAGTACTGCTTATCTGAAAGATGGAAATTGCTGAATATGTTTTAAAGCAAATTAGAATACTTCCCAGCCCCATTTAAGGATCTAATTAATTGCTAACACCTTTTCTCATTTACAAATAGAAAAATTGTGCTCATTCTAAAAAAATCAATGGATATTTGATGGCTTATAGTTATTCTCATTTTAAAGGATCTCTTCTTGACATCTCTTCAGTGCAACACAACTGCAAATACAGTGTGAATAAAATGAATATAGTCATTTATAGAATTATGAAATCTCAGATTTGTAAAGGACCTATGAGATAGTGCAACATAGGAGGAAGAATGCGGAATTTGAGGTTGGAGGACTTGAATTTAGATACAAGGTCTGCTGCTTTTTACCTGTGAGACCATGGACAAGTCATTTCACTCTTCTCAACCTCAGTTTTCTCATCTGTAAAATGAGGTGGTCAGACTAGATGACCTCTCAGGAATTTTCTTACCCCATAGATCTAATCCAATTTCAACAAGAACCTCCTTTATACTATAAATTAAGATATTCAATAATTTGTGAGTGTGTGTGTGTGTGTGTGTGTGTGTGTGTGTTGCTACTCTTCAGGGTTTCCAAAAAATCTTTGATAAACCATTAAGATTTAAAATTGCACAAAGACTTTTGGGATACTTTATATAAAAGATACTACTGCTAAGCCTTGCTGGGAATGTGAAGATTAATGAGAAACTGTCACTGCACTGAGGTATTTACAGGCAAGTAGATGTATAATTTAGGTACACAAATCTAATTTGATCTTCATTACAACAAATATTCATTAAATGCCTGATATGTGCAAGAAACTGTGTTGGTTCTAGGGTTTCAAAGATACATATGAGAACAACCCTGCTCTCTAGCACCTTATAGTTTATTAATCATACCTCTTCTCTATTTTGCAAGTTAAAGAGAGAGAACGAGTAGATTCATAGCTAATGTTGGTTGAACAGGACTGTACTTGAAAAAATAGTACCCCTTGACTAAACAGTTATAGTGCTATCATCTTCCTTGGGCTCCAGTTTCACATGTCCTGACTACCAAGCAGAGGCTCTTTTTAAAAAATCTATATTTAAAAAAATTTTTTTTGCGGGGGGAAGGCAATGGGGACTAAGTGACTTGCCCAGGGTTACACAACTAGTACATGTCTAAGGTCACATTTGAACTCAGGTTCTCCTGACTCCAGGGCCAGTGATCTATCCACTGCACCACCTAGCTGCCCCTAGTGGCTCTTTTTTGAAGTAAGGTCATGAGGGTGAGCACAGAGGACAGAGAACCCCACTGTGGCAGGGTGTTAGAGAGGATAAATTCCAACAGTCTGAAAACAGGATCTGTAAGAACAATGCTTTCAAGCTGAGCTGACGTATCAGGACATGAAGAAACCATGAATTCCTCATGGCCAGAGGTCTTCAGATGAAGACATGGGATGACCACTTGTTGAGTAATTCATAGAGGAGATTCTGATTCAGATTCAGGATGGGCAGGATGTCATCTAAGTTTGCTTCCAACTCAGACTTTTTGTGCATCTAGTTAATACTGGCAAAAGTTAATGTCCACAAGTCAGAGTGACACAAGAAAGAATGGAATGGCACTGTAAGGGGAACAATCCTTCTTGCAAGGCTTCTTGCAAGGTAAAAGGTGATTATTTGGCTGAGCTTAAAAGATCACAATTAATTGATAAGATGCAAACATCCTTCTAATTGATTTAGAGTTAATTTGAGGGAGAATGACTAAATTACGAAACATTTTTTTTTCTGGAAGAATAATGAGATACCATACAATGTGAGGGTCAGAACAGGCCTTGCATGGCTAGTACAGGACTCACAAGGCAGTTGATATTAAAACCTTTGTGTCTGACTTGTCTAGGTTTTCTGTTACTTAGCACATTCAGGGATAATAGTTAAAGTTTGATTGACAGTTATGCACATCACCCCATAATTCTATATATTAATTTAAGAGAGAATATCTATAAAAATAACTGACTTTCACATTGCACTGCACAGCTTATAATGCTTGTTCTAGACACTATTTCATTTGATCCTCTCAACAACTCTGTTAGGGGTAGTGCAAATAATAATGAACCTATTTTACAGAGAGGGAAACTGAGGTTCAGTGAGGGTAGGTGATGACTTGTCCAAAGTCATACAGGTAGTAAGGAGCAGAACCAGGACTCAGACCCTGCTCTTTTGATTCCTTGCCCAGTCTTCCCTCACTGAACCATGTGGCTGACAATGCTACCATTCTTCTCTAGAGGTCTCTGGGGCCAAATAGTGGTGCAGGTTTAATAGAATGAAGTTATGAAACTTGATCTTTTAATAACCTCAGTGGGAACTGGTATTTGGATAAATGTGCAGCACCAGCTGCTTTGTCTTTGGCCCAAGGAAACGAAGTACCCCTCTTATTAGTGGCAATTGGAGGAGGGGAGAGATGGCTTGGTGGGTAGTTACATACATGAAAAAAGTACACCCATAAAACATCTTAAAAATTAAAAATGGAGGGCATTTTAAAAGAAAATATAGACAATAGGTCCATCTTCCTCATGGAAGCCAGGGGGTGCCACAGATAGAGTGCTGGGGCTGGAGTCAGGAAGACCTAAGTTCACATGTGGCCTCAGACACTCATTTGTTGTGTGACTCTGGGTAAGTCACTTAGCTGCTGTCTGCCTCAGTTTCCTCATTTATAAAATGAGGATAATAATAGCACCTACTCCCAGGGTTGTCATAAAGATCAAATGAGATTTTTGCAAAATGCTTTTCCAACTTTAAAGTGCTCTAGAGATGCCAGCAATTATCATCATCATAGCAGGAGAGTATGATACGTTATAATGAAGCTCTTTTCTCCTTAAGAATACTAGGGGATGGTTCATAGGTTCATAGATTTAGAACTAGAAGAACAGGGAACTAAAGTCCATCTAGTTTTACCTCTTCATTTTATGGATGAGTACGCAGAGTACAAGAGATTAAATGACTTGTGACTTGCCCAGGGTCATACAGGTAGTAAGTGGCAAAGCCAGGCCCTCTGGCTCTAAATCCAGCGCTCCTTTACACCAGCCTCTTAAGTCTTAAGTGGGAATGGCAGAGAATAAGCATTTATATGACACTTAATTAACTATTTTCCAGGCACTGTGCTAAGCACTTTTTATAAATATTATTTCATTTGATCCTCACAACAAACCTGGGAGGCAATTGCTATTATTATCCCTATTTGATAGTCGAGGAAACTGAGGCAGACAGAGGTTAAGTGACTTGCCCAGGGTCACACAGCTACCAAGTGTCTGAGGCCAGATTTGAACTCAAGTCTTCCTGGCTCTAGGCTCAGTGTTCTACGTACTGCACCACAGCTGCCTCAAGTCCTAAGACCTGCCTCAGACCTGGGTCTATCAGTTTTAAGCATGTAGGTTGTTGAGGTAGTTCTCTAGAGTTTTATTACATGTTCTGTTTTTCTCTCCTGAAATTTCTCTTTTCATCTTGACTCACTTTTAGATCAGCTTGATAACCAGAGCTGATTTGACTTCATCTTCTGATTGCTATGGTAAATGACAGTTGTTTGTATAACCATGTGTTCATCCAAGTATCAGTTTGCATGATTTCCTTAGAACAAAGAATGATAGAGGTTTAAGGAGAACCTTTATTCAAGGACTTCAAAGCTCCAGTTCATTAAACATTTTCTTCCATGGGCAGGTTGGCATAGATGATTTCTAATGTCCCTTCTATCTCTAAATTCTATAAACATAAGGAGTACACCCTCTCCAGGGGCTATTACCAGTTTTGTCAACACAGATGTCATTATTCTAGCATATACAGAAAAATTTTCTTAAAAAAAGAAAGCTACACATTTTATCCATATTGATTCCACTCTTAGCTGGTGGGAGGCCACTAAAATCATCATGCCTGGGAAATATGATAGGTTGTAATGAGGTTCTTTTTTCTTTAAGAATACTGGGAGAGTTTATGGGATCACAGATTTAGAACTAGAAGAAAACCTAGTGCAACCTCCTCATTTTATGGATGAGTAAATAGGGGCCCATAGAATTTAAGTGATTTGCCCAAGGTCACACAGGTGGTAGGTCTTAGAATGTCAGGTCAAAGATCATGGCCCCATATCCAGTTCCTAATGGTGGTCAGTAAGGTCCAAATTCCTTGAAACAAATTCTCCCAGTAAATGGAAGCTCATTATCTCTTCCTCTCTGACATTTAATCCCTTTGGGATCTTTCACCTCATGGAATCCCTTTCTTCCTTTAAGAGGCAGCTCCAGCACCATCTTCTGTATGAGGATTTTCCTGATTGACCAACTACTAATGTCTTCCCTAACCTTGTATCTAATTGATCTGCATTTATTTATATTTATTCTCTTTATATTTTACACATATTTGTATATGTCTTTGTTGTCTCTCACATTAGGAGCCTTTTAAGTAGGTATTGTTTTCTTTATTTCATTTTTATTCTTAGCCCCTAGCTTGGTGTCATGGTAGACACTTAATAATGTTTATTGATTGACTAAGATTGAGCTGAATGTAGGCAGACCTGTGGATATGGACTAAGTCTGAGACATCTTCTAAGTTTTGTGTAAGACTCCCAGTGACTATTTCAGGCCTTCTCAAGAGCAGAGTCAGATCATGAATAAATTATATAGAATCACCTGATAGGGACCAGATTAATGTTGGTCAGTGAAAGGTCATGAAGTTGGATATTTTCTCCATGCTCACCCTAGGACTATTCTGGAGAAGAAGAGATGCTTTAGGACCAACACAATTTAAACTTACTTTCTCTAACCAGTCATAAGGTGCAAAGAAAAGAACACTGGACCTGGAATTGTGCTTACAAATGTTTAACAACAGAGTCCCTGGGGGAAAAATAAAACCAATATGTGTGGCATTTAAATTTAATCTGTATTATTAATGTTTCCTTCCCCCCTTGTCGTTTTCTTCAGTCTGGACAATCAATAAAATAATAAATCAAGCCCTAATTTGTAGTATTCGCTTATTTCCAAGATACAGATGCTCATATTGAATATTTAACAATCAGCTATTGAGATCTAGCACAAGCTGGCTCCACCACAATTCTGGCTGGCTGGATGCTTCATTCTCTGAATTTAGCCACAATGTCCCAGATGCCTCCTGACTCCTCTTGTCGGTCCTTTCTCTTATTGGTGAGGTTTTGGTTGTTGTTTTTAAGTTTTATTGACATGTTTTGTTTTTACATCACAAACATTTCCAGATTATCCGCAACCATCAGAACTCTCATGACAAAGTTAAATAATTTAATAAAACATTAAATCCTCTTATGAAAGTGTATACATTTTGTAACTGTAGTTTACCCAACCTCTCTATTTTAAGTGTTTTTTTAATTAACAGAAATCTATTATTTTCCTCTCACCTTCACTTTTTTCTTTTTTTATTAATTTATTTTGATTTATCAACATATACAGAAAACTTTTCTTAAAAAAAGAAAGCTACACTATTTACCCATCTTGATTCCACTCTTAGCTGGTGGGAGGCCACTAAAATCATCATGCCTGGGAAATATGATAGGTTGTAATGAGGTTCTTTTTTCTTTAAGAATACTGGGAGAGTTTATGGGATCACAGATTTAGAACTAGAAGAAAACCTAGTGCAACCTCCTCATTTTATGGATGAGTAAATAGGGGCCCATAGAATTTAAGTGATTTGCACTTATCAACAATCACTTCTATATGCTTTTGAGTTTAAAATTTTTCTCCCCCTCCCTCCCCGCCACCCTCCCCAAGATAGCACACAATCTGATATAGGTTACACATATACATTCCTATTAAAAAATGTTTTCACATTAGTGATGTTGTAAGTAAGAATTTGAACCAATAGGAGGAACCACCAGAAAGAGGAAACAAAATTTAGCAGAAGAAAAATAAATAGCAAACAGTATACTTCGATCTGCATTCAAACTCCATAGTTCTTTCTTTGGATGTGGATAGCATTTTCCATCACGAGGCTTTTGGAGATGTCTTAGATCCTTGTATTGCTGGGAAGGGTTAAGTTTATCAATACTAGTCATCGCATAGCATGGCCATTATTGTGTACAATGTTCTCAGCAACAGACTGTTGAAGTCTTTCCAGGTTTTTCTGAAGTCAGCCTGTTCATCATTTCTTATAGCACAATAGTATTCCATTCCATTCATATACCACAACTTGTTCAACCATTACCCAATTGATGGGCATCCTCTCAATTTCCAATTCTTTGTCACCACAAAGAGCTGCTATAAATATTTGTGTATATGTTGGTCCTTTTCCCATTTGTATGATCTCTTTGGGATATAGTCTTAGAAGTGCTATGGCTAGGTCAAAGGTTATGCACATTTTTATAGCCCTTTAAGCATAGTTCCAAATTGCTCTCCAAAATGATTGGATCATTTCACAACTCCACCAACAATGCATTAGTGTTCCAATTTTCCCACATCTTCTCCAACATTTATCATTTTCCTGTTTTGTCATGTTGGCCAATCTGATAGGTGTGATGTGCTACCTCAGAGTTGTTTTGATTTGCATTTCTCTAATCAAGAGTGATTTAGAGCATTTTTTCATATGACTATAGATGGCTTTAATTTCTTCATCTGAGAACTGCCTGTTCATATCCTTTGACCATTTATCAATTGGGGAATGACTTGTATTCTTATAAATTCGACTTAATTCTCTATATATTTTAGAAATGAGGCCCTTATCAGAGAGACTGGTTGCAAAAATTCTTTCCTAATTTTCTATCTTCCTTCTAATCTCAGTTGCATTGGCTTTGTTTGTGCAAAAACTTTTCAATTTAATGTAATCAAAGTTATCTATTTTGCTTTTTGTAATGTTCTCTATCTCCTGATTGGTCATGAATTCTTCTGTTCTCCATAAATCTGAAAGGTAAACTATTCCTTGCTCTCCCAGTTTGCTTATAGTATCAGCCTTTATATCTAAATCATAAACCCATTTGGACTTTATTTGGGTATATGGTATGAGATTTTGGTCTATGCCTAGTTTCTGCCATACTCTTTTCCAGTTTTCCCAGCAGTTTTTGTCAAAAAATGGGTTTTTATCCCAGAAGCTCGGGTCTTTGGGTTTATCAAATAGTAGATTACTATAGTCATTGACTACTGTGTCTTGCATATTTAACCTATTCCACTGATCCACCACTCTACTTCTTAGCCTGTACCAAGTAGTTTTGATGATTGCTACTTTATAATACAATTTAAGATCTGGAATGGCTAGGCCACCCTCTCCTGAATTTCTTTTCATTAGTTCTGTTGACATTCTGGACCTTTTGTTCTTCCAAATGAATCTTGTTACTATTTTTTCTAACTTTATAAAATAATTTTTGGTAGTTTGATTGGTATGGCACTGAATAAGTAAATTAGCTTAGGTAGAATTGTCATTTTTATTATATTAGCTCGGCCTACTCATGAGCAACCGATGTTTTTCCAATTCTTTAGATCTGATTTTATTTGCGTGAAAAGTGTTTTGGAATTGTGTTCATAGAGTTCCTGGGTTTGTTTGGGGAGGTAGACTCCTAAATATTTTATAATGTCTACAGTAAGTTTAATTGGAATTTCTTTTTCTATCTATCTCCTGCTGTTGGGTTTTGTTGGTAATATATAGAAATGCCAATGATTTAAGTGGGTTTATTTTATAGCCTGAAACTTTGCTAAAGTTTATTATTTCAAGTAGTTTTTTACTTGATTCTCTAGGGCTCTCTAAATATATCATCATATCATTTGCAAAGAGTGATAGCTTTGTTTCTTCTTTGCCTATTCTAATATCTTCAATTTCTTTTTCTTCTCTTATTGCTAAAGCTAACATTTCCAGTATGATATTGAACAACAGTGGTGATAATGGACATCCTTGTTTCACCCTGATCTTATTGGAAATGTTTCTAGCTTGTCCCCATTACATATGATGCTTGCTGAAGGTTTTATGTAGATGCTATTTATTATTTTAAGAAGACTCCATTTACTCCTATGCTCTCTAGTGTTTTTAATGGGAATCGGTGTTGTATTTTGTCAAAAGCTTTTTCTGCATCTATTGAGATGATCATGTGGTTTTTGTTAGTTTTGATGTTGATATGATCAATTATGCTGATAATTTTCCTAATATTGAACCAGCCCTTCATTCCTGGCATAAATCTACCTAGTCATAATGTATTATTCTTGTGATAAATTGTTGTAATCTATTTGCTAATATTGTATTTAAATTTTTTTGCATCTATATTCATTAGAAAAATTGATCTATAATTTTCTTTCTCTGTTTTGACTCTTCCTGGTTTAGGTATCAGTACCATATTTGTATCATAAAAAGAATTTGGTAAGACTTCTTCTTCATCTATTTTCCCAAATAGTCTACATAGTACTGGAAATAATTGTTATTTAAATGTTTTATAGAATTTGCTTGCAAATCTATCTGACCCTGGATATTTTCTCCTAGGGAGTTCATCAATGGCTTGTTCAATTTTTTTTTTCTGAGATGGGGTTATTTAAACATTTTCTTTCCTCTTCTGTTAATCTGGGCAATTTACATTTTTGTAGATATGTATCCATTTCACTAAAATTGTCAGATTTATTGGCATACAGTTGGGCAAAATAATTCCTACTTATTGTTTAAATTTCCTCTTCCTTGGTGGTGGATTCACTCTTTTCATTCTTGAAACTGGTAATTTGACTTTTTCTTTTTTTAAATTAAATTAACCAAAGGTTTTTCTATTTTATGGGTTTTTTCATAAAACCAGCTGTTTATTTATTAGTTGAATAGTTTTCTTAATTTCAATTTTCTTAATTTCTCCTTTGGTTTGCAATATTTCTAATTTAGTGTTTAATTGAGGATTTTTAATTTGTTCTTTTTTTAGTTTTTTTAGTTGTATGCCCAATTCATTGATCTCCTCTTTTTCTATTTTATTCATGTAAGCATTTAGAGATATAAAACTTCCCCTAAGAACTGCTTTCGCTGCATCCCAGAAGTTTTGGTATGTTGTCTCGTTATTATCATTTTCTTGAATGAAGTTATTGATTGTTTCTATGATTTATTGTTTGACCCAATCATTTTTTAGGGTTAGATTATTTAGTTTCCAATTATTTTTTAGTCTATCTTTTCATGGCCCTTTGTTACATATAATTTTTATTGCATCATGATCTGAAAAGGATGCATTCAATATTTCTGCCTTTCTGCATAGGATTGTGAGGTTTTCATGATCTAGTACATGGCCAATTTTTGTGTATGTGCCATATGCCACTGAGAAAAAGTATATTCCTTTCTATCCCCATTCAATTTTCTCCAGAGATCTATCATACCTAACTTTTCTAACATTCTATTCACCTCCTTCACTTCTTTCTTGTTTATTTTGTAGTTAGATTTATCCAGTTCAGAGAGGGGGAGGTTGAGGTCCCCCACTAGAATAGTTTTGCTGTCTATTTCTTCCTGTAACTCCCTGAACTTCTCCTCTAAGAATTTGGATGCTATTACCATTTGGTGCATATATGTTTAGTAATAGTATTACTTCATTGTCTATGGTGCCTTTTAGCAGGATGTAGTTTCCTTCCTTATCTCTTTTGATAAGATCTATTTTTGCTTTTGCTTTGTCTGAGATCAGGATTGCTACCCCCGCTTCTTTAACTTCAGCTGGAGTATAATATATTCTGCTCCAGCCTTTTACCTTTACCCTATGTGTGTCACTCTTTTTCAAATATGTTTCCTGTAAACAACATATTGCAGGATTATGATTTTTAATCCATTCTGCTATCTGCTTCTGTTTTGTGAGAGAGTTCATCCCATTTACATTCACAGTTATGATTACTTTCTTTGACTTTCTCTCCATCCTTTTCCCCCCCTTGTTTATACTTTTCTTTCTCCTTTTTCCTTTTCCCTCCTCAGTAGTGTTTTGCTTTTGATCACTGCCTCTCTTAGTCCTTCCTCCCTTCTATTAGCCCCTTCCCCTTTCTTCTACTTTATGCTTACTGCTTCTTCCCTCCCTTCTATCTCCCCTCCCTCCCTTTTTCCTCCTACTGCCTACAGGGCAAGTTAGATTTCTATACCTAACTGATTATGTCATTCCCTTCTTGAGCCAAATCTGATGAGAGTAAGGTTCAAACAATGTTCATCTCCCTCCCTTCTTTCCCTCTGCTGCAATAGGTTTTTGTGTCTTTTCCTGTAATGTAATTTACCGTTGTCTGCCTCCTCCTTTCTCAGTACATTTTCTTAGATCAGATGAATTCGCTTACTTGGATCCGTTTAACCCATTTGATCAGATTTTTTTTTTATCATTACATCAAAGTCAACTTATATCCACCCCATTTATGTATACTCTTTTAACATGGTGTAATAACACTACAATTCTCAAGAATTACAAGTGTCATCTTCCCTTGTAGGAATGTAAACAGTTTGCCCTGATTAACAACATATTATACCTTTCTGTCCCATTTACCTTTTTATGTCTCTCTTGAGTCTTGTATTTGAAGATCAAATTTTCTGTGAGCTCTGGTCTTTTTATCAGGAAGATTTGAAGCCCCCTATTTTGTTGAATATCCATCTTCTCCCCTGAAAGCTCATGCTCATTTTTGCTGGGTAGTTGATCCTTGGTTGTAATCCAAGTTCCTTTGCCTTATGGAATATTCACCTTCACTCTTTTGAATGAAAGAGAAAATAAAAGCAAATTCCTTATAACAAATATGCATAGTCAAGCAAAACAAATTCTCCCATTGACTGTATATAAAAATGTTTATTTTTATAAATTCATTACCTTGCTGATGTTTCATCATTGGCTTTCTGGAGAAAAGTCATTGCATTGATATAGTTTTCAAAGTTGTTTGTCTTTTCAATGTTATTATTGTATAAATTTTTCTCCTAATTTTCTTCATTTCATTCTTCATCAGTTTAAGTCTTCAGAACTGTTCATTTTTATAATATTGTTGTTATAGTAAAAATTATTATTCTGGTTCTACTTACTTCACTCTGCATCAGTCCATAGTAACATTTCCATGTCTCTTTGAAGTTGCCTATTTTGTCATTTCCTACAGTGCAATGGAAATCCATCACTTTCATGTACCCCAATTTATTAAATCAATCCTCAACTGATGGCCATCCCTTTAGTATCAAGTTTTTTACTACTACAAAAAGAACTATTATAAATATTTTTGTACATATAGAATGTTTTTTCTATTTTGTTTATTTCTTTTAAGTATAGACCTAGTTGTGGCATACACTGTTTGGTAATTTTTTGTGTATAAATACAATTTGCTTTCCAAATGCCAGTACCAGGGGTAGCTAAGTGGTGCGGTGAATAGAGCACTGGCCCTGAAGTCAGAAGGACTTGAGTTCAAATCTGGCCTCAGACACATAACACTCACTAGCCGTGTGACTCTGGGCAACTCACTTAACCCCAATTGCCTAACATTAAAAAAAAAAACACAAATGCTGATACCCATTCGATAGTGCACCAATGTGTTTGTTTTCCTATAGCCCCTCTAATGTTTATAATTTTTCTTTTTTGTCATCTCTGCCTATCTGATGTTTGTCAAGTGAAATGTCAGAATGTCTTTAATTTACATTTTCCTAATGAATGATGATTTGAAGCATTTTTTCCATATGGCTATAAAATGCCTGGTTTTTTCCCCCCCTGGAGAATTGTCTATTGATATTCTTAAGCCATTTATCCACTGGGGAGTGGTTCTTATTCCTGTAAATTTGAATGAGTTCCTTATGTAGCTTGGAAATGAGACCTTTATCAAAGAAACTTGTTGCAAATATTTTCCCCATTTGTTTCCCTTTCAATCTTGATTTTATTGGATTTATACAAAAAACTTTTAAATTTTATATAATAAAAATGATCAGTTTTCACTTCTGCAATTCTCTCTAACCCTTATTTAGTTGTAAAATTTTCTTCTTAGTTCTTATTTCTTTTCATAGTTCTAGTAGGTAATTTTAAACCTATTTTTCAGTCATGTATCCAGTTGGAGCTACTATCCAATTTTCCAAGCAGTTTTTGTCAAATAGTGAGAACTATCCCAACAGCTAGGGTCTTTGTGTTTATCTAATACTAACATACAAGATGCAATTGCTTCTGTATGTTGTATACCTAATCTGTTTTATTGATCAATCTATATTTTAACTAGTGCCAAATTGTGTTCAGAATTACTATAGTATACTATGAAATCTGCCACAAGTTATTCCCACTTTTTTCACATTATTTTCTTGAGATTCTTAACCTCTTTCCCCCCATATAAATTCTATTATTATTTTTTCTAGTTCTATAAAGTAATCCTTTGGTAGTTTGATTGTCATGGCCTTAAAAGAGTAAATTAATTTAATTAGCATTTTTATTTGTATTATATTGACTCATGTTTATGAGCAATTAATATTTTCCCACTTATTTAGAGCTGTTTTTATTTTTGTAAACAACGATTTATAGTTGTATTTACATAGATCATATGTGTATCTCAGTAAGTATATATATCTTCTGTAATTACTTTAAATATAATTTTTTTTTCTATCTTTTCTTGCTGGACTTTATTGATATTATGTAGAAATGCTGATAGTTTTGTGGTTTTATTTAATATCCTGCAAGTTTTGCTGAAGTTATTGTTTGAATTAATTTTTTTTACCAGACTCCTTTGGGCTTTTACATACACTATCATATTATCTGAAAAAAAGATATTTTAAAAAATTCTAATATGCTTATTCATTCAGTTTCTATTTCTTGTGTTATGCTATGGCCAACATTTCTAGTACTATGGCAAATAGAAGTAGTGACAATGGATATACTTGTTTTACTACTGATTTTATTGGGAAGGATTCTAATTTATCTCTATCACAATAATGGTAGCTCACTAGAGATATCCTATTTTAGATATATACTATTTATCATTTTAAGTAAAGGTCACTCATTCCTATATTTTCTATTGCCTTTTTTTTTTTGCAAGGCAATTGGGTTAAGTGAATTACCCAGAGTCAGACAGCTAGTAAGTGTCAAATGTCTGAGGCTGGATTTGAACTCAGTTCCTCCTGACTCCAGGGCCAGTGCTCTACCCACTGTGCTACCTACCTGCCCCTATTTTCTATTGCTTTTAATAGAAATGAGTGTTGTATTTTGTCATAGATTTTTCTTCTGATATCTTTTCATATAAATAAACAATTAAAAAAATTAAACTAATATGGTTAATTAAATTTACAATTTTCCTAATATTAAACCAACCTTTCATTATTGATATAAGTCCAACCTGATCATAGCACATAATATTTTTGATATGTTGTCTTTTCTTCCTTGTTAATATTTTATTTAAAAATTTTACATCAATGTTCATTATGGTTGTTATTCTATAGATTTCTTTTTTCTGTTTTGACTTTCCCTATTTTTTTTTATATATATAAAAACCAATTTGTTTTTGTAGAAGGAATTTGGTAGGATCTCTTCTTTTTTTTTCTATTTTTTAAACAGTTTATATACTATTAGAATTAATTGTTCTTTAAATATTTCTTCCACTGAAAATGAGATGTTTAAATTATCTATTTCTCATTCTGTTCCTTTGGGTACTTTATATTTTTGTTAATATTCACTTATTCCAACTAAGTTGTCAGTTTTATTGGTGTATATTTAGGCAAAGTTTCTAAAGATATACTTTCTTCATTTGTTGTAAATTCTAAATTTTGATACTGGTTATTCAGTTTTGCTCTTCTTTTTAGCCAAATTAGGTAATACTTTGTTTATTTTACTCTTTTTATATAGCTCTTAATTTTACTTTCTAACTCTTTTTTGTTTTGTTTTTAGCTTTGTTAATCTATTTCTTGACTTTTAGGAATTCTATACAAGCATTTAATTGAGGTTTCTGGATTTGTTAGATTGCTGGTATTTTTACTTATATTACCAGTCCATTGATCTATTGTCCTTTTTTCCCATGTTTATTCATGACAATGTTTAAAGATATAAATTATCTCCTAAGGACTGACTTTGTCCTATCTCCAAAATTTTGGTGTATTGTTTTATTGTTGTTACTACCTTTAATGAAATTATCTATCATTTCTATAATTTATTCTTTGATTCAACAACTCTTCAGTTAAATTATTTAGTCTCCAGTTGTTTTTAAATACTTTTTAATAATGGTAATTTAATATAAATTTTATTGTATTGTAGCTATGTGTTTACTATTTCTGAATTTTTGTGAGGTTTTTATGTCTTATGATATGATAATATTTTGTAAAGGTGCCATACACAGCTGAGAATATGTATGTATGTGTGTATGTATGTATATATACATATAAACAAATATGATATGTGTATATACATATATACATACACACATATATGTGTATAAATGTATACGTATATGTATATTTTAGAAAGCTACACAGTTAAGAAAACCTCCACCTATATTTTGACTCCTTGAGTGTGGGTGTACAAGTCTTCTTAGTGATTATGCAATTCCTAGAACACTATTCTTGTCATCGAGATATACAATTTAAGGACATTTTAATGCCATTGAAAAGTCAGAAAGTTAGGGAAATTGAATTGTAGGGAATCATAGGATCTTAGAGTTGTAAGGGACTTTACAGGTAATTTAACCTAATTTCCCACTCAGTGAAGCCAATCCTTTTGCTATATCCCTAACAGGTGGTCATCTAGTATCTGCCTTAACAGATCTAGCAATGAGGAATTTACTATCTTTCAGAGTATGCCATTACTTTTATTTTTAAAAATTGCTCTAATTCTAATCAGGTTCTCCTTTATATTAAACTGTTTTCCTTGTAATTTGTGCCCATTAGTTCTTATCCTGTTCTCTGGAATTATACAAGTTAAATTCCTCTCCTATATGATAAGCCTGCAAATATTTAAATACAAATCCTCTTCCTTCCATCTCCCCACCTCACCCTTTTTTTTTCCTTCAGCACAAACATCCCTGGATCTTTTCATCATTTCACATCTGACAGACATTTTTTTAAAAGTTCCTTTAACATCCTGATTGTTCTTCTTTATGGAGCTGTGCATCTTGTCAACATCCCTCTTAAAACATGGTGTTCAGAACTGAACATACTCCCCTAGATGTAGTCTGACAAATATATGTATGGAACATAGTGGGACTATTACCTCCCTTTTCCTGGACACCAGATTTCTGTTAATGTAGCCTAAAAGTGCATTAGGCTTTTTTGATGCTGTTGACTCATTGACCTTTTAGTCAATTAAAATCAGTTCACATGAACTGCTATTAATCCAGGTCTCCCCCATTCTGATTAATGGTGCAGGTGATGTTTTGACCCTAACAATAAAATGTTCCAATTATCTCTGTTATAATTCATTTAGATAGTTTGGGCCTACCTTTCTATCCTGCCAAGTTCTTTGGGGAACCTGATTTTATCAGCTATTATATTAACATATCTTCCAGTTTTGTGTCATCTTCAAAATTTGTAATTATATTTTTTATATATTCATTCAAGTAATTGACAAAAACACTGACTAGGACAGAGTCAGACATAGAGACCTGACCAGCAATGCCACTGGAGACTTGCATCTATGTTGATATCAATACATAAGTCAATGGTTTTTGACTGTGGTTGTTCCACTAATTATTGCTAAATATAACTATATTATCATCTACCGCACATTTTTCCATCTTATTAATTAGGGTATTTTGAGAGATTTTGTCATTTTGTCAAAAGTCTTGTTGAACTATGGTATGCATCTATAGTATTCCATTGATCTACCAGTCCATTAACTTAAACAAACAAATGAACAAGTAAATAAATAAATGTTCCCAGTATGTCATGCCTTCTTGTTAGTAAATTCATTTAGCTTCTAGACATCACCTCTACAACACATTCTCCACTAGATAAATAGTCAAAGGATATGAATAGGCAGTTTTAAAAGGAGGAAATCCGTGTTATCATCAATTATATGGGGGAAATGCCCTCAATTACTAATTAAAGAAATTAAAGTAACTTTGAGGTTCACTTTATATCTATCAGATTGGCAAAGGAGGTAAAAGAAGAAAATGACAAATTTTGAAGTGTATGTGGGAAAACAGCAAAATCAACTGTTGATGGAGCCAACCATATGGACAATAATTGGTCCAGCCATTTTGGAAAGCAATTTTTAACCATGTCCAGAAAATTACGCCACTATTAGGCTCTATTTGTGCAAAAATATTTATACCAGATCTATTTGGTAGACAAAAATTGGAAACTTTAGGAGTGTACTGTTGGGGAATAGACAGACAAATTGTTATATGTGAATATAATGAAATATTGTTGCACTATAAGAAATGATGAAATGGTCAATTTCAGAAGAAACAACATTATAGCAAAAAACAACTTTGAAGGACTTTAGAATTCTGATCCACACAATGATAAACCAGGAGTCCAAAAGAACGAGGATAAAACATACCTCCTAACTGAGAAGCAATGAGCCCAAGAGTCAGAAAGGGACATTGAGGACATGGCCAATGTGGGGATTTATTTCACTATGCTAAGTAGATGTGAACTGAGCGATTTTGTTTGTTTTTTTAATTTGCTCAAAGGAGGATAGTTGAAGGGTCAGATTAATAAAAATGCTTAAAATAAAAAGATTTTAATAATGATAATTAACTTTTACAAAATGTTTTAAGATTTGCAGAGCTCCTTAAAAATAAGTAATTTGATCCTCACAACAAACCTGGGAGCTAGGTATTATTATTATCCTCCTTTTCAGATGAGGAAACTGAGGCAAATTGAGGCTAAGTGACTTGCTCAAGGTCGCATAGCTAGCAAGGGTCTGAAGCCAAATTTGAATTCAGGTTCTCCTGACTCCAGGGCCAGCATTATATCCACATTTCCACCAAACTACCATTTTAGACCTCTGACCAATGCAATAGTAAAACATAAGTCCAAAAGAATGAAGATAAAACATGCTATATTTCTCTTGACAAATAGGTGATGGGTTTTAAATGCAGAAAAAAAATACATGTAGTTCCAGACATAATTAATACGGGGAATTTTGGGATTTATTTTTCATGTTTTTTTTTTTATTTGCTCCATTAGGGATGAGAGTAGTAGGAAGTATGGATTTTGGTTTTTTTTAAGTGTCACTTGAAAAATTAATATAATAAATTATTAAAAATACAGCACTCTCTTTTCCAAAGGCTAGTGAGGTTGAAGCCACCTTGGGATCCTGCAAAGTTAGCTGTATCATGTCAAACTCATTACGAAGTAATGGAGTGTTATATTGACTAATTTGTAATCGACTCCTGACTGTGACTCAAGAATCCTTACCGAATATGTAATTAACTTCAATTGCTGAGGTTTCAATTGCTGACAGCTGTAGATCATGGACAATGGATTATTAAAATATTATTAATGAACTAATTAAGATGTCAGAACAGAAATGTTTCATTAATTTGGGATAGTTAAAACAGTCATTGTCTTGAAGCATTTCTCTTCTTAATGTGAAATACCCACTCAGAAATGGCTCCTGGCTCAGCTCTACTGAGTATACAAATCTATTCTTAAAGGAGGTCCCCTGTATTCATGCTTATTATGAGTCATATTACAGAAGACAGGCACATAGCAGAAGAGCTGCTATATAAGACATGCATAAATCAAAGAGCATTTCTTGGTTCCAAAGACTGATTTCTCTCCTCTCAGCACCTCTACTATGGTTCATTCAGCACTAGGTAATAGCATTCACATCCACAGGACAGTTCTTGTATCATTTCTTTAGTATTCATGTTATTAGGCTTTTGGCAAACTTCAATAAGCTATTTTCTTGGCAAGTGGGTTTCATCTTAGAGACATCTTCTGCAGCTGCTCTTCCACTTGTATGTGTCAAAGGTGGTTATTGTTCAGTTGTTTTCAGTCTTATTTGACTCTTCATAACCTGGTTTGGGGTTTTCTTGGCAAAGACACTGGAATAGTTAGCTATTTCCTTTACCAGCTCATTTTATATTATAGATGAGGAAACTGAAACAAACAGGGTTAAGTGACTTATCCAGGGTCACACAGCTAGTGAATGTCTTAAGCCAGATTTAAACTCAGGAAAATGAGTCTTTCTGGATTCAGGCCCAGCACTCTATTCACTGTGCCACTATACTTATATGTGTCAGAGGTTAGCAAGCCCAATTTTCTGAGAATGGGCTGGAGAGTGAGTTTATGTAAATAATAGTAACTGGTATTTATATAGTGCTTTAAGATTTTTCTAAACACTTTAAATATATTATCTCATTTGATTCTCATGACAAAGTTGGGAGGTCAATACTATTATTATCCTAACTTTATAAATAAAATTTTTTAAGGTAAAGATTCAAAAACTTGTTTCGGGCCATGCAGTTGGTAAGTATCTGAAACAGAATTTAAACCAAAGTCTTTTTGACTCAAGTCTCCTGAATGCTAACCACTACATAACAATGGTTCTTCTATACCCAAGAAATCAGAATAGTGAGAGAAGAGATTGCCAATTTTTCCTTTGGCCCCATCCCTCCTTGCTCTCCCAGGATTTGGGGTGGAATTATATGTTGTCAATAATGTGTGCATATATTTCCCAAATATATAACCTTGAAGGCCTGACCTCAAAAGCTGGGGTCAACTATCAGCACGCTCATATATTTGTTAATCTAAAAAGATTCCACTGTGGACCTCTTATGTGCTCAGAATTGTACAAAGCAGCATGGAGATAAAGAAGCAGTTTAAGACAGGGCTTCTTCCCTTCAAAGAGGTTCTAATGTTATCTCTGGTGGTAAGACATGAAATGCAGGAAACAATTTGAGAATGACACATAAGTTAGAGAAAATAAAACTGAACTGTACAGATGATGAGACATCATTCCTGTTCCCAAGTAGCTTACATCACTGTGTGGAAGAGATCTGCACACACTAAGTTACAATATAAGATACAGTACATAGAAAATTTGGGGAAATTGAAGGTCAAGCCAGATTTCTTTTGGGAATCTGCATGACACTTTCAAACACCATCCCGAGTGGTTTACACACACACACACACACACACACACACACACACACACACACACACA